>NC_056746.1:1063318330-1063341504 GCF_019279795.1 Protopterus annectens | reverse complement strand
ATATCACCATCATTGCATTCAGCATCACTACATTCATATCACCATCATTACAGTCCCATCACCATCACAACATTCATATCACCATCATTGCATTCAGCATCACTACATTCATATCACCATCATTACAGTCCCATCACCATCACAACATTCATATCACCATCATTGCATTCAGCATCACTACATTCGTATCACCATCATTACAGTCCCATCACCATCACAACATTCATATCACCATCATTGCATTCAGCATCACTACATTTGTATCACCATCATTACAGTCCCATCACCATCACAACATTCATATCACCATCATTGCATTCAGCATCACTACATTCATATCACCATCATTACAGTCCCATCACCATCACAACATTCATATCACCATCATTGCATTCAGCATCACTACATTCATATCACCATCATTACAGTCCCATCACCATCACAACATTCATATCACCATCATTGCATTCAGCATCACTACATTCGTATCACCATCATTACAGTCCCATCACCATCACAACATTCATATCACCATCATTGCATTCAGCATCACTACATTCATATCACCATCATTACAGTCCCATCACCATCACAACATTCATATCACCATCATTGCATTCAGCATCACTACATTCATATCACCATCATTACAGTCCCATCACCATCACAACATTCATATCACCATCATTGCATTCAGCATCACTACATTCATATCACCATCATTACAGTCCCATCACCATCACAACATTCATATCACCATCATTGCATTCAGCATCACTACATTCGTATCACCATCATTACAGTCCCATCACCATCACAACATTCATATCACCATCATTGCATTCAGCATCACTACATTCATATCACCATCATTACAGTCCCATCACCATCACAACATTCATATCACCATCATTGCATTCAGCATCACTACATTCATATCACCATCATTACAGTCCCATCACCATCACAACATTCATATCACCATCATTGCATTCAGCATCACTACATTCATATCACCATCATTACAGTCCCATCACCATCACAACATTCATATCACCATCATTGCATTCAGCATCACTACATTCATATCACCATCATTACAGTCCCATCACCATCACAACATTCATATCACCATCATTGCATTCAGCATCACTACATTCATATCACCATCATTACAGTCCCATCACCATCACAACATTCATATCACCATCATTGCATTCAGCATCACTACATTCATATCACCATCATTACAGTCCCATCACCATCACAACATTCATATCACCATCATTGCATTCAGCATCACTACATTCATATCACCATCATTACAGTCCCATCACCATCACAACATTCATATCACCATCATTGCATTCAGCATCACTACATTCGTATCACCATCATTACAGTCCCATCACCATCACAACATTCATATCACCATCATTGCATTCAGCATCACTACATTCATATCACCATCATTACAGTCCCATCACCATCACAACATTCATATCACCATCATTGCATTCAGCATCACTACATTCATATCACCATCATTACAGTCCCATCACCATCACAACATTCATATCACCATCATTGCATTCAGCATCACTACATTCGTATCACCATCATTACAGTCCCATCACCATCACAACATTCATATCACCATCATTGCATTCAGCATCACTACATTCATATCACCATCATTACAGTCCCATCACCATCACAACATTCATATCACCATCATTGCATTCAGCATCACTACATTCATATCACCATCATTACAGTCCCATCACCATCACAACATTCATATCACCATCATTGCATTCAGCATCACTACATTCATATCACCATCATTACAGTCCCATCACCATCACAACATTCATATCACCATCATTGCATTCAGCATCACTACATTCATATCACCATCATTACAGTCCCATCACCATCACAACATTCATATCACCATCATTGCATTCAGCATCACTACATTCATATCACCATCATTACAGTCCCATCACCATCACAACATTCATATCACCATCATTGCATTCAGCATCACTACATTCATATCACCATCATTACAGTCCCATCACCATCACAACATTCATATCACCATCATTGCATTCAGCATCACTACATTCATATCACCATCATTACAGTCCCATCACCATCACAACATTCATATCACCATCATTGCATTCAGCATCACTACATTCATATCACCATCATTACAGTCCCATCACCATCACAACATTCATATCACCATCATTGCATTCAGCATCACTACATTCATATCACCATCATTACAGTCCCATCACCATCACAACATTCATATCACCATCATTGCATTCAGCATCACTACATTCATATCACCATCATTACAGTCCCATCACCATCACAACATTCATATCACCATCATTGCATTCAGCATCACTACATTCATATCACCATCATTACAGTCCCATCACCATCACAACATTCATATCACCATCATTGCATTCAGCATCACTACATTCATATCACCATCATTACAGTCCCATCACCATCACAACATTCATATCACCATCATTGCATTCAGCATCACTACATTCATATCACCATCATTACAGTCCCATCACCATCACAACATTCATATCACCATCATTGCATTCAGCATCACTACATTCGTATCACCATCATTACAGTCCCATCACCATCACAACATTCATATCACCATCATTGCATTCAGCATCACTACATTCATATCACCATCATTACAGTCCCATCACCATCACAACATTCATATCACCATCATTGCATTCAGCATCACTACATTCATATCACCATCATTACAGTCCCATCACCATCACAACATTCATATCACCATCATTGCATTCAGCATCACTACATTCGTATCACCATCATTACAGTCCCATCACCATCACAACATTCATATCACCATCATTGCATTCAGCATCACTACATTCATATCACCATCATTACAGTCCCATCACCATCACAACATTCATATCACCATCATTGCATTCAGCATCACTACATTCATATCACCATCATTACAGTCCCATCACCATCACAACATTCATATCACCATCATTGCATTCAGCATCACTACATTCATATCACCATCATTACAGTCCCATCACCATCATAACATTCATATCACCATCATTGCATTCAGCATCACTACCATTGTAGCACCATCATTACAGTACCATCACCATCACAACATTCATATCACCATCATTGCATTCAGCATCACTACATTCATATCACCATCATTACAGTCCCATCACCATCACAACATTCATATCACCATCATTGCATTCAGCATCACTACATTCATATCACCATCATTACAGTCCCATCACCATCACAACATTCATATCACCATCATTGCATTCAGCATCACTACATTCATATCACCATCATTACAGTCCCATCACCATCACAACATTCATATCACCATCATTGCATTCAGCATCACTACATTCATATCACCATCATTACAGTCCCATCACCATCACAACATTCATATCACCATCATTGCATTCAGCATCACTACATTCATATCACCATCATTACAGTCCCATCACCATCACAACATTCATATCACCATCATTGCATTCAGCATCACTACATTCATATCACCATCATTACAGTCCCATCACCATCACAACATTCATATCACCATCATTGCATTCAGCATCACTACATTCATATCACCATCATTACAGTCCCATCACCATCACAACATTCATATCACCATCATTGCATTCAGCATCACTACATTCATATCACCATCATTACAGTCCCATCACCATCACAACATTCATATCACCATCATTGCATTCAGCATCACTACATTCGTATCACCATCATTACAGTCCCATCACCATCACAACATTCATATCACCATCATTGCATTCAGCATCACTACATTCGTATCACCATCATTACAGTCCCATCACCATCACAACATTCATATCACCATCATTGCATTCAGCATCACTACATTCATATCACCATCATTACAGTCCCATCACCATCACAACATTCATATCACCATCATTGCATTCAGCATCACTACATTTGTATCACCATCATTACAGTCCCATCACCATCACAACATTCATATCACCATCATTGCATTCAGCATCACTACATTCATATCACCATCATTACAGTCCCATCACCATCACAACATTCATATCACCATCATTGCATTCAGCATCACTACATTCATATCACCATCATTACAGTCCCATCACCATCACAACATTCATATCACCATCATTGCATTCAGCATCACTACATTCATATCACCATCATTACAGTCCCATCACCATCACAACATTCATATCACCATCATTGCATTCAGCATCACTACATTCATATCACCATCATTACAGTCCCATCACCATCACAACATTCATATCACCATCATTGCATTCAGCATCACTACATTCGTATCACCATCATTACAGTCCCATCACCATCACAACATTCATATCACCATCATTGCATTCAGCATCACTACATTCATATCACCATCATTACAGTCCCATCACCATCACAACATTCATATCACCATCATTGCATTCAGCATCACTACATTCGTATCACCATCATTACAGTCCCATCACCATCACAACATTCATATCACCATCATTGCATTCAGCATCACTACATTCATATCACCATCATTACAGTCCCATCACCATCACAACATTCATATCACCATCATTGCATTCAGCATCACTACATTCATATCACCATCATTACAGTCCCATCACCATCACAACATTCATATCACCATCATTGCATTCAGCATCACTACATTCATATCACCATCATTACAGTCCCATCACCATCACAACATTCATATCACCATCATTGCATTCAGCATCACTACATTTGTATCACCATCATTACAGTCCCATCACCATCACAACATTCATATCACCATCATTGCATTCAGCATCACTACATTCGTATCACCATCATTACAGTCCCATCACCATCACAACATTCATATCACCATCATTGCATTCAGCATCACTACATTCGTATCACCATCATTACAGTCCCATCACCATCACAACATTCATATCACCATCATTGCATTCAGCATCACTACATTCATATCACCATCATTACAGTCCCATCACCATCACAACATTCATATCACCATCATTGCATTCAGCATCACTACATTCATATCACCATCATTACAGTCCCATCACCATCACAACATTCATATCACCATCATTGCATTCAGCATCACTACATTCATATCACCATCATTACAGTCCCATCACCATCACAACATTCATATCACCATCATTGCATTCAGCATCACTACATTCATATCACCATCATTACAGTCCCATCACCATCACAACATTCATATCACCATCATTGCATTCAGCATCACTACATTCGTATCACCATCATTACAGTCCCATCACCATCACAACATTCATATCACCATCATTGCATTCAGCATCACTACATTCATATCACCATCATTACAGTCCCATCACCATCACAACATTCATATCACCATCATTGCATTCAGCATCACTACATTCATATCACCATCATTACAGTCCCATCACCATCACAACATTCATATCACCATCATTGCATTCAGCATCACTACATTCATATCACCATCATTACAGTCCCATCACCATCACAACATTCATATCACCATCATTGCATTCAGCATCACTACATTCATATCACCATCATTACAGTCCCATCACCATCACAACATTCATATCACCATCATTGCATTCAGCATCACTACATTCATATCACCATCATTACAGTCCCATCACCATCACAACATTCATATCACCATCATTGCATTCAGCATCACTACATTCATATCACCATCATTACAGTCCCATCACCATCACAACATTCATATCACCATCATTGCATTCAGCATCACTACATTCGTATCACCATCATTACAGTCCCATCACCATCACAACATTCATATCACCATCATTGCATTCAGCATCACTACATTCATATCACCATCATTACAGTCCCATCACCATCACAACATTCATATCACCATCATTGCATTCAGCATCACTACATTCATATCACCATCATTACAGTCCCATCACCATCACAACATTCATATCACCATCATTGCATTCAGCATCACTACATTCATATCACCATCATTACAGTCCCATCACCATCACAACATTCATATCACCATCATTGCATTCAGCATCACTACATTCATATCACCATCATTACAGTCCCATCACCATCACAACATTCATATCACCATCATTGCATTCAGCATCACTACATTCATATCACCATCATTACAGTCCCATCACCATCACAACATTCATATCACCATCATTGCATTCAGCATCACTACATTCATATCACCATCATTACAGTCCCATCACCATCACAACATTCATATCACCATCATTGCATTCAGCATCACTACATTCATATCACCATCATTACAGTCCCATCACCATCACAACATTCATATCACCATCATTGCATTCAGCATCACTACATTCATATCACCATCATTACAGTCCCATCACCATCACAACATTCATATCACCATCATTGCATTCAGCATCACTACATTCATATCACCATCATTACAGTCCCATCACCATCACAACATTCATATCACCATCATTGCATTCAGCATCACTACATTCATATCACCATCATTACAGTCCCATCACCATCACAACATTCATATCACCATCATTGCATTCAGCATCACTACATTCATATCACCATCATTACAGTCCCATCACCATCACAACATTCATATCACCATCATTGCATTCAGCATCACTACATTCATATCACCATCATTACAGTCCCATCACCATCACAACATTCATATCACCATCATTGCATTCAGCATCACTACATTCATATCACCATCATTACAGTCCCATCACCATCACAACATTCATATCACCATCATTGCATTCAGCATCACTACATTCATATCACCATCATTACAGTCCCATCACCATCACAACATTCATATCACCATCATTGCATTCAGCATCACTACATTCGTATCACCATCATTACAGTCCCATCACCATCACAACATTCATATCACCATCATTGCATTCAGCATCACTACATTCATATCACCATCATTACAGTCCCATCACCATCACAACATTCATATCACCATCATTGCATTCAGCATCACTACATTCATATCACCATCATTACAGTCCCATCACCATCACAACATTCATATCACCATCATTGCATTCAGCATCACTACATTCATATCACCATCATTACAGTCCCATCACCATCACAACATTCATATCACCATCATTGCATTCAGCATCACTACATTCATATCACCATCATTACAGTCCCATCACCATCACAACATTCATATCACCATCATTGCATTCAGCATCACTACATTCATATCACCATCATTACAGTCCCATCACCATCACAACATTCATATCACCATCATTGCATTCAGCATCACTACATTCATATCACCATCATTACAGTCCCATCACCATCACAACATTCATATCACCATCATTGCATTCAGCATCACTACATTTGTATCACCATCATTACAGTCCCATCACCATCACAACATTCATATCACCATCATTGCATTCAGCATCACTACATTCATATCACCATCATTACAGTCCCATCACCATCACAACATTCATATCACCATCATTGCATTCAGCATCACTACATTCATATCACCATCATTACAGTCCCATCACCATCACAACATTCATATCACCATCATTGCATTCAGCATCACTACATTCATATCACCATCATTACAGTCCCATCACCATCACAACATTCATATCACCATCATTGCATTCAGCATCACTACATTCATATCACCATCATTACAGTCCCATCACCATCACAACATTCATATCACCATCATTGCATTCAGCATCACTACATTCGTATCACCATCATTACAGTCCCATCACCATCACAACATTCATATCACCATCATTGCATTCAGCATCACTACATTCATATCACCATCATTACAGTCCCATCACCATCACAACATTCATATCACCATCATTGCATTCAGCATCACTACATTCATATCACCATCATTACAGTCCCATCACCATCACAACATTCATATCACCATCATTGCATTCAGCATCACTACATTCGTATCACCATCATTACAGTCCCATCACCATCACAACATTCATATCACCATCATTGCATTCAGCATCACTACATTCATATCACCATCATTACAGTCCCATCACCATCACAACATTCATATCACCATCATTGCATTCAGCATCACTACATTCATATCACCATCATTACAGTCCCATCACCATCACAACATTCATATCACCATCATTGCATTCAGCATCACTACATTCATATCACCATCATTACAGTCCCATCACCATCACAACATTCATATCACCATCATTGCATTCAGCATCACTACATTCATATCACCATCATTACAGTCCCATCACCATCACAACATTCATATCACCATCATTGCATTCAGCATCACTACATTCATATCACCATCATTACAGTCCCATCACCATCACAACATTCATATCACCATCATTGCATTCAGCATCACTACATTCATATCACCATCATTACAGTCCCATCACCATCACAACATTCATATCACCATCATTGCATTCAGCATCACTACATTCATATCACCATCATTACAGTCCCATCACCATCACAACATTCATATCACCATCATTGCATTCAGCATCACTACATTCATATCACCATCATTACAGTCCCATCACCATCACAACATTCATATCACCATCATTGCATTCAGCATCACTACATTCATATCACCATCATTACAGTCCCATCACCATCACAACATTCATATCACCATCATTGCATTCAGCATCACTACATTCGTATCACCATCATTACAGTCCCATCACCATCACAACATTCATATCACCATCATTGCATTCAGCATCACTACATTCATATCACCATCATTACAGTCCCATCACCATCACAACATTCATATCACCATCATTGCATTCAGCATCACTACATTCATATCACCATCATTACAGTCCCATCACCATCACAACATTCATATCACCATCATTGCATTCAGCATCACTACATTCGTATCACCATCATTACAGTCCCATCACCATCACAACATTCATATCACCATCATTGCATTCAGCATCACTACATTTGTATCACCATCATTACAGTCCCATCACCATCACAACATTCATATCACCATCATTGCATTCAGCATCACTACATTCATATCACCATCATTACAGTCCCATCACCATCACAACATTCATATCACCATCATTGCATTCAGCATCACTACATTCATATCACCATCATTACAGTCCCATCACCATCACAACATTCATATCACCATCATTGCATTCAGCATCACTACATTCATATCACCATCATTACAGTCCCATCACCATCACAACATTCATATCACCATCATTGCATTCAGCATCACTACATTCATATCACCATCATTACAGTCCCATCACCATCACAACATTCATATCACCATCATTGCATTCAGCATCACTACATTCATATCACCATCATTACAGTCCCATCACCATCACAACATTCATATCACCATCATTGCATTCAGCATCACTACATTCATATCACCATCATTACAGTCCCATCACCATCACAACATTCATATCACCATCATTGCATTCAGCATCACTACATTTGTATCACCATCATTACAGTCCCATCACCATCACAACATTCATATCACCATCATTGCATTCAGCATCACTACATTCGTATCACCATCATTACAGTCCCATCACCATCACAACATTCATATCACCATCATTGCATTCAGCATCACTACATTCATATCACCATCATTACAGTCCCATCACCATCACAACATTCATATCACCATCATTGCATTCAGCATCACTACATTCATATCACCATCATTACAGTCCCATCACCATCACAACATTCATATCACCATCATTGCATTCAGCATCACTACATTCATATCACCATCATTACAGTCCCATCACCATCACAACATTCATATCACCATCATTGCATTCAGCATCACTACATTCATATCACCATCATTACAGTCCCATCACCATCACAACATTCATATCACCATCATTGCATTCAGCATCACTACATTCGTATCACCATCATTACAGTCCCATCACCATCACAACATTCATATCACCATCATTGCATTCAGCATCACTACATTCATATCACCATCATTACAGTCCCATCACCATCACAACATTCATATCACCATCATTGCATTCAGCATCACTACATTCATATCACCATCATTACAGTCCCATCACCATCACAACATTCATATCACCATCATTGCATTCAGCATCACTACATTCATATCACCATCATTACAGTCCCATCACCATCACAACATTCATATCACCATCATTGCATTCAGCATCACTACATTCGTATCACCATCATTACAGTCCCATCACCATCACAACATTCATATCACCATCATTGCATTCAGCATCACTACATTCATATCACCATCATTACAGTCCCATCACCATCACAACATTCATATCACCATCATTGCATTCAGCATCACTACATTCATATCACCATCATTACAGTCCCATCACCATCACAACATTCATATCACCATCATTGCATTCAGCATCACTACATTCATATCACCATCATTACAGTCCCATCACCATCACAACATTCATATCACCATCATTGCATTCAGCATCACTACATTTGTATCACCATCATTACAGTCCCATCACCATCACAACATTCATATCACCATCATTGCATTCAGCATCACTACATTCATATCACCATCATTACAGTCCCATCACCATCACAACATTCATATCACCATCATTGCATTCAGCATCACTACATTCATATCACCATCATTACAGTCCCATCACCATCACAACATTCATATCACCATCATTGCATTCAGCATCACTACATTCATATCACCATCATTACAGTCCCATCACCATCACAACATTCATATCACCATCATTGCATTCAGCATCACTACATTCGTATCACCATCATTACAGTCCCATCACCATCACAACATTCATATCACCATCATTGCATTCAGCATCACTACATTCATATCACCATCATTACAGTCCCATCACCATCACAACATTCATATCACCATCATTGCATTCAGCATCACTACATTCGTATCACCATCATTACAGTCCCATCACCATCACAACATTCATATCACCATCATTGCATTCAGCATCACTACATTCGTATCACCATCATTACAGTCCCATCACCATCACAACATTCATATCACCATCATTGCATTCAGCATCACTACATTCATATCACCATCATTACAGTCCCATCACCATCACAACATTCATATCACCAGCATTGCATTCAACATCACCACATTCTTATCACCATCATTACAGTCCCATCACCATCACAACATTCATATCACCATCATTGCATTCAGCATCACTACATTCATATCACCATCATTACAGTCCCATCACCATCACAACATTCATATCACCATCATTGCATTCAGCATCACTACATTCGTATCACCATCATTACAGTCCCATCACCATCACAACATTCATATCACCATCATTGCATTCAGCATCACTACATTCATATCACCATCATTACAGTCCCATCACCATCACAACATTCATATCACCATCATTGCATTCAGCATCACTACATTCATATCACCATCATTACAGTCCCATCACCATCACAACATTCATATCACCATCATTGCATTCAGCATCACTACATTCATATCACCATCATTACAGTCCCATCACCATCACAACATTCATATCACCATCATTGCATTCAGCATCACTACATTCGTATCACCATCATTACAGTCCCATCACCATCACAACAGTCATATCACCATCATTGCATTCAGCATCACTACATTCGCATCACCATCATTACAGTCCCATCACCATCACAACATTCATATCACCATCATTGCATTCAGCATCACTACATTCGTATCACCATCATTACAGTCCCATCACCATCACAACATTCATATCACCATCATTGCATTCAGCATCACTACATTCATATCACCATCATTACAGTCCCATCACCATCACAACATTCATATCACCATCATTGCATTCAGCATCACTACATTCATATCACCATCATTACAGTCCCATCACCATCACAACATTCATATCACCATCATTGCATTCAGCATCACTACATTCATATCACCATCATTACAGTCCCATCACCATCACAACATTCATATCACCATCATTGCATTCAGCATCACTACATTTGTATCACCATCATTACAGTCCCATCACCATCACAACATTCATATCACCATCATTGCATTCAGCATCACTACATTCATATCACCATCATTACAGTCCCATCACCATCACAACATTCATATCACCATCATTGCATTCAGCATCACTACATTCATATCACCATCATTACAGTCCCATCACCATCACAACATTCATATCACCATCATTGCATTCAGCATCACTACATTCATATCACCATCATTACAGTCCCATCACCATCACAACATTCATATCACCATCATTGCATTCAGCATCACTACATTCATATCACCATCATTACAGTCCCATCACCATCACAACATTCATATCACCATCATTGCATTCAGCATCACTACATTTGTATCACCATCATTACAGTCCCATCACCATCACAAAGTCTGCTCTTCAGTTTTTCCCTTATAACTAGTCAGTCTTTCATCCTAAGCATTTAGACCCACACCTTTTAGCCCAGCACTTGTTCTAAATCTGCTGCAGCACTAAATAACCTCCAGCCCTCAACCCCTACACCTGCCTGGAGGGAATAGTCTATATACTTCCCTACTGGACAACTACTTCCCCACTTAACAAAAGCAAACAGTCTGTACTACTTATTCAGGCATGTCCAAGAGACAGCTCCCGTTGTACTCTCCAGCCTACCTATTGAACCTGGTCATCTCGAGGCAATGTTGCAACTGGCTTATGTACACAGACAACCCTCTCCTCCTAACACCAAACACTAATACCTGTGAGAGATGCACTTATATAGCCAATCTAGAGGCAAAGCTCTCTCCAACCAAGACTGGCACAGACAGTCAAGAGGAAAAGGTAATAACTAACAGCACCTCACTCACTTCACATAGACCTACTAAACCAACACCTCCAAAACCCACAGATAGTAACACCAAGACATATACAGAGGCTCTGAATAAAAATCTAAAGCTGCCTAGGCAACAGAGACCTCCAAAGCAGACACACAAGCCTCCTCCTCCCACCAACACACCCCAAAGAGCACATAGCCCACAAACTCTGTGTGCCACATAACCGTAGCCCATAAGGCAAAACAACATACCAAACACACTAGTGATAGGTGACTCTATAGTCAGGCACACCGAGTCCCACTCACCACATTGGACAAAGAGAAGTTTACTGTCAGCTGCTTGTCAAGTGCCAGAATCTGCCACATAACGCATGCACTCAGGTCACTACAAGGTAAGTACAAATATGACTGTCATTATCCATGTTGGTGTAAATGACCTGAGGCATACCTCCCTGGACTACATGAAAAGGGACATGGAAGAGCTCTCCGATCTTGTAGCCAAGGCAGGTATGACCCAAGCCCTGAGAAGCATCCTGCTTTCACCAAGAATGATACCACAGTACAAGGATAAAATGATCCACTTCAACAATTGGCTAAGATTCTGGTGTCATTCAAAGGTGATCCAATATCTGTCCGCCTGGATGACATGCTTGACAAGCCACGATGCATCACCAGAGATGGCCTGCACCTGTCACCCCTGGGATTCAGGATATTGGCCAAGACTCTTGCCGACCCCATAGTGCCTTTTTTAGGAAAGGCTCAAAAGAAAAACCCACCACCCTAAGAACTACAGGTGACAAAAAACTGAGGGCATTGCTGCTCAATGCTAGGAGTCTAAACCTCAAAATGCACTCACTCGAGGCACTCCTCAAAATGGAGAACATCTCTGAGAGCATCCCAGCACTACCAGGCTATAATTCATACCACACATTTCGGCCACAAATCCCAGACCAAAACACTAAGGGCAAAGGTGTGTCCATATTCATCAAGGACTTCCACACCTCCAGACTAGTTGCACAGCACAATGCCTCTGAGATCATACAAGTGCAACTAACCCTGGGCAAAAATGCATTCCACATTGTAGCTTGTTATAGATCCCCCACCATGGGGTCTATATTATAACATCAAAGTCTTAAAACTTTGAATGTTATAATATTGAACCCATTAGAGCGAAACACCAGAAAACTGAACAGTCAGAATAGCGAATTTTTTTCCCCAAGGAAAAAAATTGCTGTTCTGACAAACATACGCACAAGCACACCAAAATAAATAATCCACATGCATACACTTCACAAAACCCTACACTAAACCATACATACACCACTAGCTATCCACTTATCTTAACCCAACCCTAACCCTAAGGTTCCTAACTATTGCACACTCACCTTACCCACTCCCTAACCCTAAAGTCCCTATCGCACTAAAGTCCCTATTGCACACTCACCTTACCCACTCCCTAACCCTAAGGTCCCTATCGCACACTCACCTTACCCGCTCCCTAACCCTAAGGTCCCTATCGTACACTCACCTTCATTCGCACACTTACCTTAACCCGGTCCTTAACCTTCACTCCACAGGCGAGGAAATAGTGAAGCTGCAGAAACGGCCCACTGAATACTTTCCCTAGGAAAATATTCAGTGTTCTGCTGCTTTGCTATTTCCAGTGTTCGCTCTAATGGGTTCGATATTATAACATTCAAAGTTGTAAGACTTAGATGTTATAATATAGACCCCCACCATGATCCAGGACACTCACTCCTTGTTCCTGGAGACACTGGAAAAAATGACGGCCCAACCAAACACCATAATAATAGACGATTTCAACTTCACACACAAATATTAACTGGGAAAACTAGTCTTGTACTAACCCCCCTTGCTCAATGATTCCTGGAGTTCATAAACTCTAATGCCCTGAATCAACTTGTCAGCACCCCCACCAGGGGCAACAATATTCTGGACCTGGTCATTCCAACATGGGTGACCGGTGCTCAAAGCCTCAGATCAACTCCTTGCTTGTTAGATCAGACCATAAACCAATCACCCTAGATATCCACATCCCGACCCCACCCCCCACAGAAGGAAACCATCGTAAAAAATGTCTCCAAAGCGAACTTCACGCTACTCAGAACTGAGGTGGCTAACTTCACAACATCCCTGCAGAAGGATAATACAGTCACGACTGCTGAATCCTACACAAATGCACTCTACAAGCACCTGCATGAGTGCATGGATCGTGCTATCCCCAACAAAGCCAAGATGCTATCCTCCAAAAAAAGGAAGCCAATCTAGTGGTCCCCTACTATTAACAAACTCTACAACAGAAGGAAGAAACTGTTGCAAAACAGAGTAAAAACCCAGGAATGAAGGAACTCACTGACAGGCCTCAGTAAGAAGCTAAGATCCCTCATAAAATCCTCCAAAGCAAATTTTGAAAGAAAAATTGCCATGGATTCCAAAGACAACCACAAGGCATTCTTTAGCTATGTCAAAAATCTCCATGGCAACACCCAGATCTGCACTGAGCTATAACAGCATGGCACAAAATATACAGAGCCAACTGATATTGCCAACATCCTGGCAGATAGGTTCAGTACAAACTTTACTCCCCTCTCACCCCCCCCAAAGGGCCTATAACTATATCAAATGATTGTAGATCCCTGTTAATCACAAACATGCAGGTAAAAATGGCACTCTCTAAAGCCAAAAAAACAGCATCCATGGGACTAGACAGCATCTCAGGTTGCATCTTACATGAACTCCAAAATGAACTAGCCCCCCACCTAAACTCCATGTTCAATCACAGTCTCACTACAGGCTATGTGCCCAATGAATGGTGCACAGCAAAGGTTATCCCACTCCACAAAGGAGGAGCCACCACAGACCCCAGGAACTAGTGACCTATTAGCCTGACAAGCCTGGTCTGCAAGGCCATGGAGAATATCATCATGGATCTCATAAACAAAGACATTGGTAACCTCCAAACTTTGAAAGCTACCCAATTTGGATTTGTAAAAGGTAGATCATGTCTCCTAAACCTGGTAGACTTCTTTGAAACAGTTACCAAGGCCATAGATGTAGGCAAGGTGGTCCACACAGCCTACCTGGACCTCACTAAAGCCTTTGACGCTATCCCCCATTCAAGAATCACAAATAAACTCATCAGCCTTAACATAAACCCTTATGTCATGAGATGGGTGGCCAACTGTCTCACGGACAAAACCCACATGGTGAGAGTTGCAGATCCAACTCCAAACCAGTGATAAGTGGAGTGCCCCAGGGTTCAGTCCTGAGACCTCTCCTGTTCAGTATATACTTCTCCGAAGTGCAAGCAAACACTGAGGGTCTATGGCTAACCAGGTTTGCAGATGACTGCAAACTGGGTGCCATAATGGATTCCCCTGCCGATGTAGACATCCTGCAAAATGACCTCACCGAGACAGACACCTGGTGCCAAAAACATGGCCTCAAGCTAAATGCCAAAAAGTGCATTGTCATACCCTTTGATAAAAACATGGTACCCGTGAATTACCAAATAGGGGGAAGTTCACTTAAGACAGAAAGTGTGATAAGAGACCTTGGGACCCAAGTGGATAGTAACCTCTCCTTTGATAATCGCATTGCCACAGTGATAAGAAAAGCTTTCTATGTGGCCCACCTAATCACAACTTTCTATGTAGCCCACCTAATCACAAAAACATTTGCATCTAAAAAAAGGAAGTCATTGTCCCCTTCTACTCATCACTTATCAGACCCCCTCACTGAGTACAATGCCCCATTTGGGATGTACCTCACAAGACACCTACAACAACTGGAGAGGCCCCAAAAGTACCTCAGCAATAGGATTGCTGGCCTCAAACAGTTGCCCTATGCCGACCGGCTAAAGAAACTCCAACTCTACTCGGTAGCATACCGCTTACCCCGAGGAGACCTCTGTCTGACATACAAAGCTATGTCAAACCTGGAATTGGGAGGGTGGCCTAATGGTTAAGGTGTTTGCCTTACAAACACAAGGTGCAGGGTTTGAGTCTCAATGGACATGCTCCACTTAAAGAAATCCCAATCTCCACGAACTACATGCTCTATGACCTAAACCTCACCACAACAATATATAGGACATGCTGGAGGGATAGATTCTTGTCCCAGAGACTTCCCATGCTCTGGAACAAAATTCCCATCTACATCAAGCAGAGCCCATCATTAGCACTCTTCAAGAAAAAACTTGATAAGTGGAAGGGTAATAGGAAATTCACCCCTGGGATCATGTCTGGGGCTCTACTTGATAGAGTGGCAGGAATTTAACACTACATGGGTAGCGAAAGCCAAGATACTGTTGGCTGGGATTACTTTGGCCCTCGGGCCGATACCCTAGTACCTAACTTTGAACCTGTGTACAACATTTGTATCACCATCAGTGCACTCAGCAGCACTATGTTCAAATCACTGTTGCTTCAGTCACTTTACCAGCATTACATTCATTCATAATTGCTGTCTACACATCACCACTGAAACATTCATGTCATCACCGCTGCATTCATATTACAGTCCTTACTTACATATCACATTTGTGTCACCATCATCACATTAACCATCATTACATTTGTGCCACCATCATCACATTAACCATCGTTACATGTGTGCCACCATCATCACATTAACCATCGTTACATTTGTGCCACCACCATCACATTAACCATCGTTACATTTGTGTCACCACCATCACATTAACCATCGTTACATTTGTGCCACCATCATCACATTAACCATCGTTACATTTGTGCCACCAGCACTACAGCCAGAATGGCTACAGTAAGATGATCTCATCATTTAGCATCACGGCATTCATGTCATCATTCAGCATTGTTGTGTCACCATTGATACATACATTTATAGAGTTATTAAACAGTCATCATTACTGTATTATGCATCGCTGTAACTGTGTCACTATCACTACATTTATAGTGTTATTAAACATTCATCATTGCTGTATCCAGCATCGCTGTAACTATTGGTACATTTCCAAAGTTATTAAAAAGTCATCATTATTTTATTCAGCATCGCTGTAACTATGTCACTATCAGTACATTTATAGCATTACTAAACAGTCATCATTACTATATTCAGCATCACTGTAACTGTATCACTATTGCTACATTTATTGTGTTATTAAACATTCATCATTACTGTATTCAGCATCACTGTAACTGTATCACTATCGCTACATTTATAACATTATTAAACAGTCATCATTACTGTATTCAGCATCGCTGTAACTGTATCACTATCGCTACATTTATAGCATTATTAAACATTCATCATTACTATATTCAGCATCGTTGTAACTGTATCACTATCGCTACATTTATAGCATTATCAAACATTCATCATTACTATATTCAGCATCGTTGTAACTGTATCACTATCGCTACATTTATAGCATTATTAAACAGTGATCATTACTATATTCAGCATCGTTGTAACTGCATCACTATTGGTACATTTATAGCATTAATAAACATTCATCGATACTATATTCAGCATCGCTGTAACTGTATCACTATAGCTACATTTATAGCATTATTAAACAATAATCATTACTGTATTCAGCATTGCTGTAACTATATCACTATCGCTACATTTATAGCATTATCAAACATTCATCATTACTATATTCTGCATCCCTGTAACTGTATCACTATCTCTACATTTATAGCATTATTAAACAGTCATCATTACTATATTCAGCATCGCTGTAACTGTATCACTATCGGTACATTTATAGCATTATTAAACAGTCATCATTACTATATTCAGCATCGCTGTAACTGTATCACTATCACTACATTTATAGCATTATTATACAGTCATCATTACTATATTCAGCATCGCTGTAACTGTATCACTATCGCTACATTTATAGCATTATTAAACAGTCATCATTACTATATTCAGCATCACTGTAACTGTATCACTATCGCTACATTTATAGCATTATTAAACAGTCATCATTACTATATTCAGCATCGCTGTAACTGTATCACTATCGCTACATTTATAACATTATTAAACAGTCATCATTACTATATTCAGCATCACTGTAACTGTATCACTATTGTTTATAGCATTATTAAACAGTCATCATTACTATATTCAGCATTGCTGTAACTGTATCACTATTGCTACATTTATAACATTATTAAACAGTCATCATTACTGTATTCAGCATCGCTGTAACTGTATCACTATCGCTACATTTATAGCATTATTATACAGTCATCATTACTGTATTCAGCATCGCTGTAACTGTATCACTATTGCTACATTTATAGCATTAACAAAAAGTCATCATTACTATATTCAGCATCACTGTAACTGTGTTACTGTTGCTACATTTATAGCATTATTAAACAGTCATCATTACTATATTCAGCATTGCTGTAACTGTATCACTATCGCTACATTTATAACATTATTAAACAGTCATCATTACTGTATTCAGCATCGCTGTAACTGTATCACTATCGCTACATTTATAGCATTCTTAACGGTCATCATTACTGTATTCAACATTGCAATAACTGAGTGCCCTGAGCAGTATCCTTCCTTCACCAAGAATGATGCCACAACATAGAGACAAGATGATCAGCTTTAACAATTGGCTTAATTTCTGGTGTCATTCAAAGGGGATCCAGTGTCTGTCTGCCTGGGATGACATGCTTGACAAGCTACGCTGCTTTGCAAGGGATTGCTTGCACCTGTCACCCCTGGGATTCCGGATATTGGCTAAGGCTCCTGCCACCCCCATAGTGCCTTTTTTAGGCAAGGCTCAAATTCTAAACCTACCACCCTAGAAAACAAAAATGGGAAGAAACTAAGGGTAATGCTGCTCAATGCCAGAAGTCTAAATCTCAAAATGCACGCACTCGAGGCCCTTCTCAGTATGGAGAACATCGATGTCTGTGCTGTAACTGAAACCTAGTTCAAGGCTCCTGAGAGCACCCCGGCACTATCAGGTTTTACCTCATATCATGCGTTCCAGCCCCAAAACCCGGACCACACCACAAAAGGCGGGTGTATCCATATTCATCAAGGATACCCACACCTCCAGGTTGGTGGCAACTTAAGCATCGGAAACCATCCAGGTGCAATTAACCATAGGCACAACTGCTCTACAATTTGTAGCATGCTACAGGCCACCCTCTCAAACTCAGGAACCCTACACAGCCTTCCTGAAGACACTGGAGGGTATAAATGTATCTCCAAACACCATTATATTGGGTGACTTCAACTACCCAAATATAGACTGGGAACATTACTCAAGCCCCAACTTTAGCCCAAAGGTTCCTGGAGTTCATAAATTCAAATGCCATGGAACAACTAGTCACCGCTCCCACAAGAGGAGAAAATATACTAGATCTCATCATCACAAACATGGGGATAAAATGCTCCACACCGAAGTATATCCTCATTGGTGAGATCAGATCATAAACTAATCTCACTGGAAATTCACATCCCGCCCCACCCCAAACAAAAAGACCACAGTGAAGAACTTCTAAAGCAGACTTCACACTACTCAAGACTGGTGTGGTATCCTTCAAAGCCCCCGAGCCAGTGGAAACCACAACCCAAGCTATGGAAGCCCTTACAAAAATGCCTTCTACTTAACACCTCCAGGACTGCATGGATCAGGCAATCCCTAATAAAACCAAGACTCTTTCCACCAAAGGCAAACATCCAGTCTGGTGGACCCCAGCCATAAAAAAACTTTACAATAAGAGGAGAAAGCTGTTACATGATAGAGCAAAATCCATAAAAGAGAAGACACCTTGATCATTATTAGTAAAAATACGAGCACTCATAAAATCATCCAAGGCCAACTTTGAGAGAAAAATTGCCATAGATTCAAAAGACAATCATAAGGTCTTCTTCAGCTATGTTAGAAACCTGGGTGGAATCTCCCAGATATGCTCAGAATTAGTCCAAATGATACAAAAATCACTGAACCCACAGACATTGCCAACATACTGGCGGATAGGTTCAGTGCAAACTTCACCCCTCTCCAAAAAGGAGAGAGATAACTATCCCAGCAGAGTGTAGCCTCCCAGACATCTCAAATGCGCAGGTAAAAGCTGCTCTCTAAAGCTAAAACACAGCATCAATGGGACCGGATGGTGTCCCCGGCTGTGTGCTACACGAACTCAATGAGGAACTAAACCTGCACATAAGGCAGCTGTTTAATCTTAGCCTTACCACAGGATACGTGCCCAAGGAGTGGCGTACGGCAACTGTGGTCCCACTCCAAAAAGGCGGTGCCTCTACGGACCCTGGTAATTACCGCCCCATAAGCTTAACAAGCCTGGTCTGCAAAGCTATGGAGAGGATCATAATGGAACTCATAAACAAAGACATAGGGGACTTGCAGACATTGGACCCGACCCAGTTTGGCTTCGTCAAGGGCAGATCATGTTTTGAACTTGGTCACTTTCTCAAACAGTCACCAAGGCCATTGATGAGGAAAGGCAGTCTATACAGCCTACCTTGACCTTGCAAAGCTTTCACACAATACCCCACTCAGGTATTATAGAGAAACTTACCAGCTTAAATGTAAACCCATATGTCACAAGATGGATTGCAAACTGGCTAAAGGACAGAACCCACAGGGTTAGAGTTGCTGGCGCCATGTCAGACTCCAAGCTGGTCACAAGTGGTGTCCCACAGGGCTCAGTCCTTGGTCTCTGTTGTTCCGGGCATCTACTTCTCAGAAGTACAGGCAATGATAAGAGGACTATATTGACAAAGTTTGCAGATGACTGCAAACTGCCATAGTGGAAAGTACATCGGACACAGATATCCTTCAGAGGGTCTCACGGAAACTGATAGCTGGTGCCAGAGCCATGGCCTGAAGTTAAATGCCAAAAAATGTATAGTCATACCCTTCGGGAAAAACAAGGTAACCCTGCTACCATATAGGTGGCAATCCACTCAAGCACAGAAGAGGTTATCAGGACCCTGGGGACCCAGGTTGACAGTGGCCTTCTTTGACACCACATTGCTAAAGTGGTTAGAAAGACCTTCTACATTTCCCACCTGATCATGAAGGGATCACATCCAGATCAAGTGAGGTCATTGTTCCCTGTACTTTCACTTATCAGACCAATGATCGAACAATGCCCCATTCGGATGTATCTCACCCGACACCTGCAGCAATTGGAGAGACCCCAAAAGTTCCTCACCAAAAGGATAAAGGATTCCAAAATCTGTCATATGCTGCCAGACTGAAGAAACTCCAGCTCTATTCAGTCGCATACCGCCTGCTCAGAGGTGACCTGTGCCTGACATACAAGGCCATGTCCAACCCGAATTAATGGACATGCTCCACCTCAAAAATCCAAATCCACCAGATCCACCAGAGCAAGCTTTTAAACCTTAGCACGGATACAAATAAGACATGCTGGAGGGATAGATTTGTCACCAGAGACTCTATGCTGTGGAATAAAATCCCAGTCCATGTGAGGCAGAGCACCTTGCTGGCTCTGTTCAAGAGAAATCTTGACCGTGGATGGGAGATCGAGGTTTACCCCGGAATCATCTCTGTGTCACTGCTGACAGAGGCAAAACAAAACTAATGGGCACAATATTTTTAACATAAGGTATGAAGCCACAAAACTTTGGGCTAGGCTTATAAATGCCTTAGGGCAGATAGCCTAGTATAAACCTATGAACCTATGAACATTTATAGCATTATTAAACAGTCATCATTACTATATTCAGCATCGCTGTAACTGTATCACTATCGCTACATTTATAGCATTATTAAACAGTCATCATTACTGTATTCAGCATCACTGTAACTGTATCACTATTGCCACAAAAAAATTTTTATTAGCAATTAAACCCCCGCCCTTTTTAAAAAAAAAAATTTTTTCTTTTAATTT
>NC_056746.1:1063170400-1063307900 GCF_019279795.1 Protopterus annectens | reverse complement strand
AATTGGATCAGTCTTTGTGTGATCTCTCAGTTTATCAAGCCTAGTGGTAGAGAAGTTACGTATTGCCATCATGTCAAAGTCAAAATTCTCTATGTCAAGCTGTTCCGCCGTATTTCTGGGCAATCTGGAAAAGGTGTCAGCCAGATAAAGTAGTTTGCCTTTTGTACAGACCATTTTGAAGTTGAACTTTTGCAATTTGAGCATTATTCTTTGTAGTCTCGCTGGAACTGAATGCATAGGCTTCTTTAGAATAGTAACTAGATGTCGGTGGTCAGTTTCAATCTGAATAACTCAACCATAAATATAATCATGAAACTTTGAACATGCAAATACTACTGCCAAAAGTTATTTCTCAATTTGAGCATATTGCATTTCAGTTTGGGTAAGTGTTCTAGATGCATAGGCAACTGTTCTGCCCTCTTGAAAAATAACTGCGCCAAGACCAAATTTTGAAGCATCACAGGAAAGAGTGACTAGTTTATTCACACCATAATATCTTAATATAGGTGGGGTGGTGATTTTCTGCTTAAGGTTTTCATATGCCTTCTGGTGTTGTTTTAACCATGACTTTGTAACATTTTTGTGCATCAGCTCTCTTAAAGGTGCTGTCAACTCACTGAAGTCTGGTATAAACTTGCCTAAATAGTTGACCATGCCTAGGAAACACTGTACACCTTGAATATTATCTAGTGCTGACATCTCAAGAATAGCTGCTTGCTTGGTCATGTCTGGTCTCAAGCCAGTACTGGTAAATAAGTGGCCTACATGTGTAACTTCTGGTAGTCTGAATTTGCACTTGAGAAGATTGAACTTTAAATTTACTTCATGCTCTCCATCTAGAACTCTCTTAAGGTTTCTGTCATGCTCTGCTTCACTATTGCAGCCAACCAATAAATCATCTACTACTATGGCACAAGGATAACCTGAAAAAAAATTGCTCCATTGCACGCTGGAAGACTTCACTTGCAGAATTTATTCCAAATGGCATCCTTGGGAATCTGTATCTGCCAAATAGGGTGCCAAAAGTGGTTAGAATGAGGATTTGAGATCAAGCATTACTTGCCAAAATGAACTTTTTGCATCCAGGACAGAAAAAGCAGTGGCATTCGGTATTATAGCTGCAACCTCTTCAACTGTGCGCATTGGATGATGCAGCCTCTTCAATGTTTGTTCAAATGTCTTGGGTCGGTGCATATTCTGATTTTGTCTGAGCCTTTTTTGTGAGCTGCTACCATAGATGACACCCATTCATTTGGTTATATAATTGGACAAATTACACCTTGCTGTACCATTTTATCCAACTGACCCTTAACTGTATCCTGCATAGCTATCAGAACTCTTCTTGCTGGTCTAACTGCTAGAGTGACCTCTGCGTCTAACTTCATGGTATACACAACTGGAAGTTTACCCAACTTGATCAGCATTTTCTGAGAAAAAGGCTTCAGAAAAATTGGAATTAGGATATGCACTGATGTGATGAACTTCTTTGGTAAAAGAAAGCAGATTCATTCTTAAACTGTCTTTGAGACCCAATAAAGACTGTACTGGCCTTCAGACTTCATAGAATAACAAGTCGTAACAGTTCTTGGCCAAATAACATAAAAGCATCAGTGAGCCTTCGGTTTGAATTTCTCCACCTCCATAAGCACCACGTTTTGCACTACTGGCCACACTGATTTGCTCATTAGTTCTCACTTTAGCAAATGTGCCTAATATAACATTACACTTTGAACCAGTGTCTACTTTAAGATCTGTGGATTTACCATTGATCTGGACTGTACAAAACACATCTCTTTGCCAGTAAATTCACTGCATCAACTCTCTCACCAATTACTGATGCACCATCTACATAGAAAGTGGACTTGCAGTCTACCTGATCAACTTGCTTTTTTTGTGACCTTTCTTTACAACTGTGCAAGGTTTACTTGATCTGCACAACTTTTGAAAATGGCTCCATTTTTTACATTTGTGACATTGCTGACCAAATGCTAAGCATGTCTCTCTTCTAGACTTATGATTGGCACCACAATTGCAACAGTTAACAGTAAAGCTGGATTTGGGTTTTGTTGATTTCATGCTTGTACTGCACTGGGGAGTATGCTCCTTTAACTGAACTAGTCTTGGAACATGCTGGAAAGCTACACAGTTTCCTTGGTGAACCCGCAGGGGCTGTGGCTGCCATGTGCTCAGGTCTGCTTCAGTTTGCCAAATGTTGCATGCCATCTACAGTTGCTCTGGTGCTTGCTGAAACCATCCTTTTGTCACTTGCAAGCATACTTGTGTTTTTCTGTCACCTCATGGATTTGACAAATCTCAGTGGCTTTACTCAGTGTTAAATCACTGTCACTAACCAAAATCTTTCTCACATCAGCACTATTAATACCACAGATGAGCCTGTCCTTTATTAACTCATCTTGAAGTCACTAAACCAACACATTTTGGCATTGTTTCTCAGGTCAGTTATGTAAGCTGTAAAAGTTTCCCCTGGTTTCTGATCTCTCATGTAAAACAAATACTTCCCTAATGTAATATTTGTCTTGGTTTACACATTTCTGTGAACTTCCACTTCAGTCACTCGGGGTCTTCCCTTAATTCAGCCTGTACAATAATACGATGAGTCTCACCTTCTCCCTCATATACTGCTGGTGCATACACAAATGAACACTCTCTTTCTATGGCCTCCGACCCAACTAGGTTTAGCAAATGAATGCCCTGGTGTGTGCATCTTTATCTAAATAAGCTGCTTGTATAAAATATTGTACTCTTGCTCAAATATTCTCCAATTCTCTGCAATATTCTGATCAAATGCAAGTGGTAAGGGCTTTCAAAATCCATCTGTCATATTAACACATACCAGTGAAGGGTTTTGCAAATGAGCACTAACATGTACACATATGCCAGAAATTTATGCCAGTATTTTCACTGTGCCCAATTGCACAATAAGTCTCTGTATGAACTTTGCGAAACAAGTCTCTGAAGCACTGCAATACTCTTGAAATTACTGTGCTGCAAAAGTAATTTGTCATCATTTTAAGAAACATTTCAAATAACTGCACAATGCGAATGAACTGGGCAGGTGGAGCTCAGAGTCAATAACATTTCGAAGTTATTGCACATTGCGAATAAACTGTACACAGCACACTGAAATTCCCCCCAAATGGTGGTACCTTGATGGGCAATTCTTTAAAGTGGAAGAAATGCTCTGTAATGGCGACACTTTGAGAATAGACACACCCAGCACAAGGAACTTTTCAAAATGGTTATACTTTTAACTGCATTTCATGAGATAGTTTCACTTAAACTCTTTGGAATACATTCACAGTAATAAGCACACACTGTAAGCAATTGTACACACACTGAGATACTTCGAATAACTCTAGTTCTGCACTTGATACAATATAAGGCCTAAACATGCCCTGTTTTGTTTTAAAACACACTCGTTTTGCTTTAAACATATTCATTTTGCTTTTCTGATAGTCATTTTGATCAAATATCTAAATTTTAAACATTTCTTTTTAGTTAATAAACCTTTTGTGCCTCCCGCTTGTTTAATAATGCAATCTGAGCCCTTGTAATGCTCCATTTTATCTTTTTATAAAATAAACAGTTTGTGTGAACTCTCATTACCTTTGATTCTTTTCTGGCTGTTTTTCGTGATTGTTTCTTTTAGTTTATCTTCACCGTCATCTCTGCACCTCATGGCTCTGAATATCATTCCCTGCAGTCCCGGTTCTGACACCATGTCACTCTCCTACTTTGGACACAATAGAAGAGTCTTTGTGCGTTCTGTTCAAGCAGCTTTATTATATACAAACACATCATGATAGAAATTTACTGACTTTAACTTAAGTAACTCTTATATACAAACTAACTACTGTAATCATACATACTCACTGTCTGACTGCACTCTCAAAATGGCACTAGGAATAGCACATGCCATGTATTTATATGTGCACACTCAGCCCTTGACATGCTTCTTAAAACTACAGCACATACACTCTGATCTACACACGTGAAGTTCATTCCTATCAAGTATAAATTGACATCTTGCACAGGCTCCACACTTAAACATTCTAATAATTTTTTTTTTTTACTTTCACTGTGGGGGATGCACTCCAATAAATTCTTAATATGTTTTCCTTTTAAAAAACAGACTTAATTTGGGTTCTGATTTTATTTTGTTTTGTAAACTAAGGTCTACAGTTAATACGGAATTCCAGTTCTTAGAGAAGATATTTGTAAGAGAAGAAGCCAGGTGGGTGGGAGTAAGGTAACACAAAAGTCTCTGAGGAATTTTTATTGTCATTAACTTGTATATTTTTGTCAGTACTCATTGCAGGGGAATTCATTAAAGCCTACATGATTTCTTTCTTTGTATGCATTTTGGCACGATGCGTACACCAGAGTGAACAATTTTAGAGTCAGTAAGCACTGCTTTGCGGCGCACATGCAAATAGGTTAAATCTTGAGGAATGCAAATTACCTGATAAGCAGGTGAATCTTATGCAGATGAGGCAGGTTGAGCGATCCAACAAGGGGAAAGGCATCCGTGTAGACCCCGTGTCAGTGTCCATAGTGTATGCAGATTTTTTTCTGCGTACAGGGGTTTATACAGAGAAAGGGGAATGTAAAACAGAAAATATGCAGGCATACATCCCCTGAAACAGGAGTACCACATACAAATATATGCAAAAATAATGCTGTGGATGTCAGGAAGAGGGAGGTGATAAGTTAAAATAATAATTTATTTTCTTTAATCTCGGCTTGTTTGCAGTGCACGCCTCAGTATGCAAACATGCTTAATTAAAAAAATTAATAATGTGCATTTTTCAATATATGTTAGAAATGTACTATAGCTCCCTGCATCTGTGCAATGTAGTGGTGCATTGATGTTGTTGCCCAGGTCATACGGCTCTGAACTGTGTAGTTTCCAGGCTGTCAGCACAGATATGTATGCAAATGAAGTGGATGTCTTGAATAGCAAAATGGAGTAATTGTGTTTGCATAGCCACTTCGTGTAGGCTCCCACACCTTTTTGATATTCCCAGTGGATATGAATACCAGCAGGGGGATGTGTCCAGTCACTTTTAGGATTATTAAATTCCTGCTGCATGTGTTAGTGCTCCGTGCTGCATAGCTGATCATGTTCATGCAGAAAGACCACCCAGTTCACAATGATGACGTAGGCAACAAGCTGTTAAAATTGGATATATTGAATTATTGATTTTGACTTTTATGTAACCTATGTTGTATGGTGCAGTGCACAGCTGAATATGTTCGCATGACACACCACCCATGTGACATGATGACATAGGCAGCAATGAAAGGAAAGCAGATATTTCCAATGAATATTTATTAATGTGTATAAGCTATTCTGAACCGCTCACTAAAGTAGGGCCATTAAATGATGTTAATCATATTCTAGGCAGCATAATAATTAGCCAGTCATGCAGGCTGCACCTACAGCAGACCTTTATAAAGTGTGCATACACCCTACATTCTGGTTTTCCCCCAATACTCTGGACCACTGGTGTTCATACTTGGGGAATTTTAACTGAGATAATGCTAGGAGCCACTGCAGGTCTGCTTCATCTGTATGTGCTAGATGCTGAAGTCACTGATGCTGATGTTGCTGACACTAGACCTAGGCTGAGAAGGAGAAGAGTGTTCAGGCTCAGGGTAACCTTCCAGGAGCTACATGAGCTGGAGATTGTAGAGTGCTACAGGGTGGACAGGGACATATTACAAGAATTCACTGAGCTCTGCCAGCCTCTACTCAACGCCAGCAGAAGGCAGCCCATACCAGTGGAAACCAAGGTATTTGTATCTCTTAGGATACTTGCTACAGGTACTTTTCAAATACCACCTGGGGACATGATGGGGTGTCACAGGCATCTGCATCCAGGATATTCCACCAGTTCCTGAATGCTATGCTACCATGTCAGTGAGCACATATCTCTTCCCCTCTCCCCTGAGGCGAGGGCCAGCAATAGGCAACAGTTCTGCCATGCAGCACACTACCCTGAGGTACTGGGTGCCATAGATTGCACCCATGTACACATTAAACCTTCACCTGGTGAGCAGGGTAGAATTTACGTTAACCGCAAGGGGTACCACTCCATCAATTTCCAGGTCATGTGCAATGCCCAGATAATTTTCCTAAATGTGTATGCTGGCAGCTCTGGCAGTTATTACGACTCCCATATCTGGCACACATCACTGCTGTACCAGATGTTTGCTAGGTGGGACATCCCACACAACCATTTACTGGGGGATGCTGGCTACACCCTGTAACTGTGGATGATAACACCCATCAGAAATGCACACATACCCACAGATGAACACCATAATGAGGCACACGCACAAACTAGGAACATCGTAGAGTGTGTGTTATGGCTGCTGAAGTCACAATTCCTGTGTCTCGATATGTCTGGTGGAGCCCTGCAGTATTCTCCAGCCACATGTGCACATATATTCATAGTATGTGCTATGCTGCACAGTATGATCCTGTGGAAACAGCTGCAGCAGGATCAGCAAAGGGACTGGATACACAGCCCCCCACCAATGCCTAGGTCACCATAGCCACAGTCAAACAAGGACTCTGAGGAGGACCCCATTGCTGATGTCCCAGTAGGCAGACGTAGGTTTGCTCAGTACACCCTGGCATTGACTAAGAGGCAATGCATAGCACATTCCCTGACAACCTAGGGACCTACAGACTTGACACCTTACTCTGGTAGTGCAGCGGTAGTGTCGCCTCACAGCAAGAGGTTCTCCCATTCGATTCTCGGCTGGAGCACCTTCTGTGTGGAGTCTGCATGTCCTCCCTGCGGTCGAGTGGTGTTTGAAAGACATGCGTGAATGGGCCTGCCTTCGTTGAAGGTTGGGCATCGGGCTGGCACCTCGGCACCATAAAAATCAATTGCCAATCATTAGCGGACCGGAGTTCCGCTGTGGCGACCCCTAACCAGGAAAAGCCGAAAGAAGAACATAAATGATGGCAGGCAACCCGCACATCCTGTACCTGCTCATGTATTGGCTGTGTACTGCTTACATCAGACAGTCAGCCCCGAACTACGGTTGTGTCAGCTGCTGCATTTGCAAGGTAAGTCCGTAATCTTCACAGTACTCATAAGGATTAATATGATATAGCATTGTACATATGGATCTGAAACATCATGCAAGTAAATATAGGGAGCTACTTGGACAGAAATTACATTCACAGGGGACTACAGATACCCATTCCACTATTAGGTTTCCATGAGTATTCAGTAGGCTACATGCATGGAATACACATGCAGTCCTACTTCAGCAGACTACTGGTTCATCTGTCAAGGAAGATGTTAGAAAGTGGGGTGACATAATAGACTACTGTGTATCCCAGCAGAACATGTGGTGGTGTTCCACCACCCCCAACACAGCAGTGTTCACTCATAACTGCTGTAACAGAAACTCATCAATAGTATATCAGCATGTCAGGTAGTCCCAGGACAGTAACATAGTAATTGATCATACATCCCTACGTTACTTGGCTCAGGAATGACAATATACATATTTATGTAGTTCATTGTGTGATGAATGATCCCTGTCTGTCAAACAGCTTGTGTAGCTCAAAGGGCTAGAGTGATTAGATTAAGTGGTGGCATTCATGGTTCTAATGTAGATGTAACCATTTATTCTGGATGTCGGTCATTATTACTGTTTGTGCTACAGACTGTCAGCATGTGTGTATTGTAATATTATTAACCTTTGTGACATATAAAGTACATCACATAACTGAAGAAAGTCGTAGGCAAGTACAGTGACATGCAGCAGTGCAGAAACAGAGACAGACACACAAATCCTGGACTGGAATGCAGGCAGGTGTGGGCTGGAGTCAGTTTATAACTAGCAAAAGTCACACTGGGCATGCTCATACACTTAGTTAAGCAGAGTGCAATTCTGTTGCTCCCCACTCAAAATTACTTTTCATATATAGATATGTCTACAGCTACATACATGCATTTATACATATCTGTCTGTCAGTATGAAACGTAAATCCTCGAATACATTTACACGAAACTACGTTTCAACGAAAATGCACTTTCATGTAAATCCATTCAAAAAACCCACAAAAAACTAATGAAAACACTTTTATGCAGGGGGGCAAGCCCCCTGTGCCCCCCACACCCTCCCTACTAAAATATTCTCACTCCGAAATCACACTACAGTGGGGAAAAGGGACTGTTCATTCATCCCCACTGTACCATGATCTTAGTAAAAGTCCCATTAGTTGTACATCAACACTAAATGTTGATGTACAACTTATATAACATGCAAAAAGCATGTTTTCAATCAGCACCCCCTTACTACTCTAGTTTGTAAACTTTATTACGTAAAAGTGCGTGTTCGATAAAATGTACTTTCGCCTAATTATATTAGCGGATTTACGTTTCGGTAAAATGTAAATTATCTAATATACTGTAGATCCCCATATATATATATATATATACACACACACATACATACACATTTATATACACATATTTTTACAGGCATAGATCTCTGTCTCTCCCAATACACCTACATAACACATACATATATGATACACACACCTCCATCTATATTTACGTCCCTGTTATATACAGGCATATGTTTACATGTCTGTATCATTCTACATACCCTGATACTGGCGATTGAAGCTGTAGTATGACAGATATATAATGTTCCTCAAAGGACCAAATGTAAGGGCTCAACAATAGATAATACAATGCCCTACAGCCCCCTGTGCCTGCCGGATGTCACAACACATAAACCAACAAATGAATGGGTGCTGTTATGCATCATGGTTGGGAAGGTGGCCTAATGGTTAAGGTGTTTGCCTTACAATCACAAGGTGCAGGGTTTGAGTCTCTCAAGGGATAATTGGCTAGGCTTAAAATGGCTTGCAAGGGAAGTTAGCCTAGTACTAATCTATGAACCTGTGTTGTGTTTGCACACATTGATGTTCTTAACCTTATTTATACGATCAGCACATGTTGCCCTTCTTCACAAGGGACACACACAGAAGCCCTGTGGTGACATGACAGTCATCCAGGCAATCCTACAGATGGCAATTGAGGATTGCCAATGAGGTGCACTATTAGCCATTATGTGGGGTGTGTTTCAACAGTTTGTGAACATGTGGTACACAGATCTCCCCCACCAGCATGTATCATTAATGTCACATACCAGGTAATGTCCTTACAGCGGGTAATACATGTACCATTTCACTTACAGATATGCAGCATTTGCAATACAGCAGGGTCAGACATTGCACTGTATGCAAGGCAGAGATCACTTCTGAGTGGTCTATATGACATAAGCTACAATGACAGATGTTCATCGTGTTTCACTGTTGCAGTCATTACTCTTGGGTTATCCTGCTGGCAGGCTTCCCTCAGTCGGCCAGAATTCCAAAGTCTAGGTCCGGCGTCGGTTGCTGTCACTTCTTCCCTGATGTCAGTGCGCCAGGGGTATAAAAGATGCAGCCGACGCCATTTTCTCCAGTCTTTCTTGCCACGCGGTGCCCAAAGCAAAAGCAGTTCGCAAGTGCCGGTCGTCCGACTCCTGAGATTTTCAAATCCAAATTTCAGAACCGAAGTCTTCATTAAAGCTAAGTACCCCGTTGGGGAAACTTTTTTCTTGCTCCAGACCGATTTCAGAAAACGTTAACAGTTGTATTTCTTGTGGGAAGCAAATACCTCATAAGGATTTTCACTCTTACTGTATTCCTTGCCTAGGCCCTGATCACAACATTACTAGCTGTCGGTTTTGTGCTAGATTTAACCAACGCACTATTAAGCATCTGTTCGATTTTGCATTTCATTGCTTTGGCCGAAGATTTAATTATATAATGCCATCGGAACAGCCGACGACCGGAGTTACAAAAAACGCAAGGACAAGGAAAAGGATAGACATCCGAGGTCCAAAACCGACGACGAGGCCTCTGCTAGGCCAGTCGCCGGTTCTCAGTAAGGCACTTTTGCAGACCCTGGCGCCCGCTACCTCAGAGCCACAGGCTGCTTCCGACTCCCACGTGGGGCCTCTGGATACTCAAGGTATTGGACACTCGGAAATCATTCCCTCAGATGGGTCGAGAGCCGCTGAGCAGGCATCGGCTTCTGAGGGTGTCTTCAGACCTACACAGCTATATATTAAGCGATCTTCAGTTTCAAAGGCAAAGACTAAAGCAGCTCTAAAGACAAAGAAACAAGTATAGCATTCTCCTACTCAGTCTACCATGCCTAAAAAAACAGATGCTCAAAATGGCCGAAGACCTAATTACTTTGATCAGTGGCTCCCATCCCCCACCTGAAAAGAGGCCTAGGCAAGAGACAGAGTATTATTCTTCTGATCAGGTTTCTATTTCCTCTGATTCCTCTTCTGAACAAGATTATTCCATGCTTCCCTATGAGGATTTTGATGCTGAAGAATCCATCCTTTCAGCCTCTCCTCCTGAGGATTATTCTTTTGGGGAAACCCTGCATGCCATGAGGGAGCATTTCCACTAGGAGGGCCAAGATTATTCTGAATCTAAGAAAAGGCTCAGAAACTTTCTGCTACTTCCTCAGCACAGACCCCTTGCTATTCCACCTGTTTTAGACATTGTAGATGATGTTTTTTCAGAGTCCGGCCTGTCCCCTGACTCTTTACCCCCTGCACCTGCTGAGCCAGACAGCTACTACATGGTTTCGGATTCTCATAAATTCCTGTATAAAAACCCTGCTGCTGATCCAGAAACTATATCTCAGGGTCCCAAAGGAGTTAAAGCCTCCACTGCAAAAAACCCTGTCCCCTCTGATAGGGATTCTATGGCTCTAGACAGATGGGGGAAAAAAGTTTACACTTCTGCTACCTTGGCTGTAAGGGCTTTAAATTGTCAGTTTCATATGCTTAAATATCAGCAATATTTAATGTCACTGCTTAAACAGAAATTGTTGACAAATACTGAATGTTCCAAGAACAAGGAATTGCAGGATTTATTGCATGCAGCTGAACAAGTGGGAAAGCATACTTTGCAATGTGGTTATGATTCGCTGGAGGCCTTGTGCAGGGCCGCTGTCACAGGTTCTGTTATTAGAAGGCATGCTTGGTTAAAGGAACAGAATCTGCCTGATCACGTTAAAGCAAAATTATTAGATACACCATTGCAGCATGATACTTTGGTACTAAAGCAGAAGAGGTTTTGAAAAAAATGGAGGATAAAGCAAAATCCGTGCAGACAGTCAAGGATTTCTTACAGGTACAACCACCCAGGTTTAGCAGGAACTGGCCTTCTAAAAATTGGTCCTTTCCAGTGTCAGACAGACCACAAAGAGGCAGATACAGGCATCCCAGAGGAAGATCTCAGCCCCAAGGCTCATACAGGCCTAAACAATGGGGGGCTCCTACCTCCAAAAGGAGAGAAGACAAATCACAATCTTACAGGAAACAGATCCAATGACTTTCCTCTGCCAGATCCAAGCACTTTTCTTTTGGCAGCCCCCTTAGGGGGAAAACTAGCACTTTTTTCATCAAATTGGCAAATGATTACCCAAGACAAATGAGTCCTGAACATAGTGTCCCAAGGCTACAGGTTCCATTTTCACACTCTACCAAGGTCAAAAGGTATGCCAGACCTGCCACACAATCAATGAGCAGAGGCGCAAAAACTAATTACAGCCCTCATGGACATGAGGGACATTCAGCAACTACCACAAGAGCAGGGGCAAGGATTTTACTCCAGACTTTTCCTAGTACCCAGGAAGGACAGAACCTGGAGGCCAATACTGGACCTGTCTATACTAAATATGTTTCTGGAAGTTCCAAAATTCAAGATGTTGACTCTACAGCAGCTACTGCCCATGCTGGGCAAGAAGGCTTGGCTCGTAACTTTGGACCTAAAAGAGGCATACCTGCATGTCCCAGTCAGACAATCTTGCAGAAGATACCTCAGATTCATAGCTGGCTCAGCACATTACCAATTCTCTGCACTGCCCTTTGGCTTATCTATTGCGCCCAGGGTCTTCACAAAGTGCCTGGCACCAGTAATTGCATTTTGCAGACAAAGGAATTCAAATGTATCCCTACTTGAACGACTGCCTAATTCAAGCAGAGAACAAAGACATTCTTATAAAGCATCTGGCATTTGTAAAAAGATTACTAACTGGCCTAGGGTACACAGTAAACGAAAAGAAATCAAAACTAGTGCCCTCTCAAGAGATAATATTCCTGGATGCAAGCTTAAATACAACTGCCCAGATGGCTTATCTCACGCCAGACAAACAAAAGCAACTGACTTCTTACTTCAAGAAATTGGCAACAAAAACCCACTTATCTGCAAGGAAAATCCTGCAGGCCCTGGGTTTCATGGCATCCTGCATTCTACTAATTCCATATGCCAGACTGCATATGAGGAAACTACAATGGTATTTAAAAAGTGTTTGGACTCAGCATTGCCGCAGCCTGGAGACAGTAATTGCACTCATTCCCTGCCTGCAACAGGAGTTTCAATGGTGGGCGGAAGCCTGTCACCACAACAAGGGTCTGCCATTCAGTTTACCCACAGCCAGCAGACACTGGCAACAGATGCATCAGATTATGCCTGGGGGGCCCATATGGCAGGAAAATATATTCAGGGCACATGGCCTGCAAACCACATGCATCTTCACATCAATCAGAAAGAGATGCTAGCTGTTCAAAATGCCCTGACCGCTTTCAAGGACCTGCTTCATCCAGGACAACTACTGATAAAGACAGACAATACTACGGTCATGTGGTACATAAACAAACAGGGAAGTACACATTCCTACCCTCTCTGCAGACAAGCAATGACCTTATGGGACACAGCATTGGCTTTCCAAATTCATCTGCAAGCACAATTCCTGCCAGGAAAAACAAATACTCTGGCAAACGAACTAAGCAGAAACCTCATGGATCCCCACGAATGGAAACTGGATCCACAAGTCTTCAGCATGATAATAAGGAAATGGGGATGCCCAGACATAGATCTATTTGCCTCCCTTCACAACTGCCAATTGCAGAGATTTTGCACAAGGATTTTTAACAAGCAAGCGTGGAAAGTGGACGCCCTATCCTTCATCTGGAAAAATCTAACAGTATATGCCTTTCCTCCACTGCCTCTCCTTCCCAGGGTACTCCTAAAGGTCAGAAGACAAGAGAAGCCAAAAATTATACTGATTGCACCAGACTGGCCATGCCAGCACTGGTACCCAGTCCTAAAGAGCTTGTCTCAAGGTCCAGCATGGATAGTGCCTCAAACTTCTCACTTGCTGACCCAACAAAACAATCAGATCCTGCACAGCCAAATCAGGACCTTAAATCTGGCAGCATGGCGGATAATGTAACCATTCAGAACACTCCTCTTTCAAAAGCTGTTATGGATGTTATCTTGGAGCCAGGAGGCTCAGTACCAGAAAATCTTATGCAGAAAAATGGAAGAGATTCTGTGTTTGGAACCAGGAACAAGGCATTGACAGGTGTGTACCAAATATACCTCAGATTTTACAATACCTAACTGAGATGCTGAACAAAGGCCTTTCTTTCTCATCAATTAAGATTCATGCCTCTGCCATTTCAGCTCATTACAATACGGAACCACCTATTTTTTCTCATCCTTTAATAAGGCAGTACCTCAGAGAGGCCAAAAACATTAGGCCTCCAAGGAGACCACCAATTCCAGCCTGGGACCTAAACAGCTCTACTCCTAGCAATAACCTCTGCAAGGCGAGTCTTGGAGTTACAAGCACTCATAGCTGTGGAACCTTTTATCATTTTTCATCCAGACAGGGTTTCTCTGAGGACAAACTCTACATTCATGCCTAAGGTGGTATCCAGTGTGGCCCTCAACCAAACCATTCACTTGCCTACCTTTTATCCAAATCCACAGAACAAGGGTGAGAAAATTCTGCATTCTTTGGACATACACAGGCAGTTACATTTCTACTTGGACAGAACTAAAGCTTTCAGAAAAACCGAGCAACTTTTAGTGTCATACGCTGCAGGGTCACAAGGAAAAGCTATCTCAAAACAGACTATTTCTAAATGGATAGGCCATTGCATCCGTTTCTGCTATTTTCAACATGGCAAATCAGTGCCTAAGGGCATTGGGCCTCATTCTACCAGAGCAGCAGCCAATTCAGCAGCCTTCCTCAGAGGAGTACCAAGCAAAGATATCTTAGAGGCTGCAACCTGGAGTTCAGTGCACACTTTCACAAAGCACTACCACTTACCTCTTTACTCCAAGTCCAGAGCAGGCTTTGCCACTGCAGATCTGCAGGGCCTCATAGCCTCTCCTAATCCTATTTAGCCCAGCCACCCATCCTCAGCTTTGGGATTCAGCCCAAGAGTAATGACTGCAACAGTGAAACACGATGAACATAGTACAGTTGTGTACCTACCATAAATGTAGATGTTTGAATGTATTCACTGTTGCAGTCCAGGTTACCCACCCATCATCCCCCTTCTCTTTGCTGGGACTTTTCTGCATTTCTCTATCCTATACAACCTATTTGGTGTATTTGCTTGTAGACAAAGGGAATGTTATTTTTGTGAATGTATTTTTATTGGCATATTTTTTTCAGCCTACCCTATTGGGGGCACCTGACATCTGAGGCAAGAAAAACTGAAGAAAATGGTGTCGGCTGCATCTTTTATACCCCTGATGCACTAATGTCAGGGAAGAGGCGACAGCAACCGACGCCGGACCTAGACTTTGGAATTCTGGCTGACTGAGGGTAGCCTGCCAGCAGGATAACCCAAGAGTAATGACTGCAACAGTGAATACACTCGAACATCTACATTTATGGTAGGTACACAACTGTACAAGACAGATACTGGGGACTTTAAGTTCCCATGTGAGGAGACTTTGTGTTGTGTGCAATTGCCACCGGTACTTGCTAAGGTACATGAGAAAATGGCCACTGCAGTGAACTAATGCCATGCTGAGGGGAGAGTACATAGAGGTTATAACTACATCATTATCTAGTGACAATGCCCTCACTAATAACATGAGCATGATATACTACCCTTACCCCTGTGGAAACATCATGATCTATGCTAAAGTAGGTGTAAACCTCTGTGGCCAGGCCTGTGTGCCCAGGTCTATCTCACCTGTGTCTGTACATCAGGTGTTGCTAATGATGTGCTGCTTACCAGGAACATTGCTGTTACCGATGGAAATTATACTACATACACATTTGCATGGGATTATGGCCATTAGTATGTGAACAAGCATATGCTCATGAAGACCATCTTGTAGGAGAGTGTTGCTGTGCTATGAGGTGCTTCTTGTCCTCCTGTCAGCTACAGCCGAGTCTATGCAGTTGTATAGGTGTTTGCATAAAGTATTGCTGTAGAGGCCTCCATATCTGCCTATCTCATTTGAGATTGGTGGTGTAGTCATGTCAGTTATACCATTCCATAGGAGGTTATCCTTTGGTTTGTTGACATTTACACCTGTGTTTGGTGAAGGGGGGGGTCAGGTAAGAGTCTTACATGTAATGATAGTAAGCTGTGGTCAGGTCTTACCATGGAGGACCTCACAGTGCAGGTGCTACAGTGGTCACCCATATTGGTAAGCACCTGATGCAGTACATTGCCTCCCATTGTAGGGATATCACCCCACTGGTTCAGGGAATTGCATTTAAGGATGTGGAATAACCTTTGCCCAAGTGAGGTTTAGTATGAGTAACCAACATGGTTAGTGTTTAGTGAAAGTCACCCCACACCATGATGTTGTGATGTACACAGATAAATTCAAGTATGCACAGCAGTTATTGTGAGTCATGGATTTGCCTTGTAGCTGGTAATGGCTTCATTAGGTGGCCTATCAGCACTGAATAGCACATGCATTGTCTCCAGGGAATCACACTGTTTAGCCAGTCTGGATGTTTAGCTATCTGTAATGACTATGGATACTCCACCTGCATTGACTGGCATACTTTCACTGTGGATTTTCAATATGTGGAAGGAACTTTAGCCTGGAATGGCTGTGGTGCTGTCCATAGCCCTGAACCAGGTATGTGTGACTGCGCAAAAGTCTACATCTTCCAAGGTTGGGGCACCATCCACTGAGTGGAATTTAGTGGTGGCATTCCTAGCATGTACCAGCATAACTATGATGTTGTTGTTTGAGGATGGAGTTTCATGTATGGAATGTTTCCCCATGAGACACTGCTTATAAGATGCACTGTGGCGATGTCTGCAGCCTTGTCCACCACACAAACTGCCAAGGGTGACAGATGAGCACCATCTGTGGCAAAGCATCGAGGCTTGTTGATCAAGTCATCACAGACAGACATTTACTGGGTCCCCTTAAAATGACACCACATGATAAGCCAATTATTGACGTCAATCATTTACTGTGTGTATTGAGCCATTATCCTTGGTGAAGGTGCAATGCAGTTGAAGGGTAGGAGCATACCCACCAGAAACTGAGTCTGTAAGCTCAGTCATGTGTTTGTGTACATTTCATTGTGATATGTTTCAAACTGTACACACCAACAGAAACTATGACATCATAATGTCATCTGATGTTGACAGACCTGCGTGGATGTGTGTTATGGCATATCTTGGCACCTCACAGACAGCTAACTGTGAGCTTTCCCATGTGTAGACTGGTGTCAGGGACATCAATGTGTCACATGATGTAATCACATATGAGTAATAGGGCTGAGTTTGGGTTTTGCCTCAGGTGTTTGACTTCCGAGACAGTGGTGTATGCGCTATTATTTGTACTGTGTTATGCAGAGGTATGTGTATGTGTACTAAGCTTACAAGTGGGTTTCTGAGGTGTATGTCCTTTGTGTATGTGTTTGGTAAGGAGCTGCACACACGCAGTTGTGTGTGATGTGGGTGTGGGTGGAATATGTGGTGAGGTGTGCATGTTGTCAAAGTAGTCATTGCCATATGTAATGACCGGTGTGTGGGGTGGCATGGAATCAAGGCTTGTTATATAGTCACATCTGTCACACATTTTGTTTGTGTGGCATAGCAGTGTAGGGTCTGGGACACTGTCCACATCTCCACAGCAGTCACTGATACTACCATTAGCAGTAGATTCTTGCTTGTGTGTACGTCACAGCAGGCCTTCATTAGGCAGTGGCCTGACAGATGCTGCAATGTAGCATATCTTTATGTAGTTCACCTAAGATAATGCAGCACCAGACAGTGTGACATGACGTGGGTACAATGCTTTACCAGGCACGTGGCCCTTGCATCAATCATACTTCCATGATTAGGCATGGTCACAAAAGCATACCTACAAATGTGACAGTGTACAACTCCAGCAAAGAGGGGGTCCTGCTTCTTCACCCTTGGGGTTGACAGCCTCAAACACACTATCTGTAGGCACTCCTTGCAGTGAAGATGTGGATGTCTGTGCATGCACAGAGAACTTGATCAACTTTGCGGTCATTACTCTGGCCTTGTTAGTATACACTGCTTGTCAAGCAACCAGACAGCACACTGGATGTTGTGTGACATGTGGGAAAACAGCCATTTTCCAGTTATAGAAATGTACAGTATGACATACGTAGGACATGCATTGGTACATACACTTAGGTCAAATGTGGCCACTCCTCTGCAGTAGGCCTCAGATCAGTGGCCTGCAGACATACACCATGAAGCTGTTGAAGGTCAGGCTGCATGAATTGCTGTGAAATTGTGACCTAACAGGAATCACCGCCACTGTGGTGCTTGCTCGAGCAACCTTGGACATGTATGTCACTGGGCATTGTACATCATATTGTGATACTGCAGCTGTGCTCTGACTCACCATCCACTCGTTACCCTACTGATATCCTATGAACCCTGAAATAGTAGGCGTAATACATGACACACTGTAATGAATGCTGTGATTGCTACTCAAGGCATCTACCTGAAATCTACCCGGAAAAGGTTATGTCAAGCCAACAGAGCCTTGCATGACTTGGGACAACTATGTGGATGAACAAACAGGCTGTGGGCTGTGGTCTGCTCCTCATCTGGAGCCTGGTGCTAACATTTTGCTTTTGGTGAGAGACGAAGTGTAGGAGCATGGTATCCCAGGTGAGAGTGGTTGTACTAAAGACCAGCAGTTGTAGCAGTCAGGCACCAGCAATTTAGGGGACTCCCCTCTTGTCAGCATTTCTCACAAGGTGATTGTGTCATCACAGTACACACTGCTTGAGTGGTGTGCAACAGCAGGATAACTGTGTAAACACTCCCTTCTTAACTTTCCCATGGTGTACATATGATTCCATCCCTCACTGCTTGCCTATGGTCTTTACAGACACACACATGTTGGCTGACTACCTTCTTGGAAGCCATGATGGAATGAAAGTCAGTACGTAGTTGTACACAGGGCAAGTAGCATGCAGTGACAAGCAGTGTCCCCAAATGTCTCAGTAGTGTTACATTTACAGCCATGAAAGGACTTATCATGGAAATGATCAGTAATAATGCATTATACCTGTAGGCACTGGTCCAAACCCACTTTGTTTTTCCATGGTCAGATCATGCCTATCCTAAGCAGTGTTGATGATGTGACAGTATGCGATGGATGAGGGGTAAATTACTTACCCTCCTACCGTGTCCTGAGAAGGCATTTGACAAGATTAGGCCATCAGGCATTGTGGACACACTTTAGAGGTTATTTACAAACTTGTATGTCAGCCGTTGGATAGCCAAGTGTCTGACAGTCATTATCTGCGAAGGTAGGATTGTGTAGGCCAGTACTACAATGAGGCCAATCACCAGTGGACTACACACACACATCATTCCTTGGACTACCCATCCTAGACTTTCCCTTCTCTGAAGTCAAGGCCACTGTCATTGACCTCAGACTGACTACATTTGCAGATGATTGCAGATAAGGAACTGTCAGTGTTTCCCACACAGAACCAACAGTTACCCAGGATGGGCTGATGCACACAGTCATTTGTCAGAGTCATTGACAAATACATGCCAAGGAATGCACAATACTATACTTTTGTCACTGGTCCACCCCTTGGGAAATATTGTATTGTCTGCACACCTCCAACAGTTGACTCAGTCAGGGACTTATGGACACAGAGAGTGATCTAGCATTTGACTTTCACTGGTCAGTAACATGTGGCACTTCATGCACTGTTGCACAACTTATAGAGAAAGGTGTGGCATGTAAACCCCAGACTGTCATTGTTACACCATATGTGACAGTCATCATGTGTATCATTGAGTGCAATGCCATCTTTGGTATGTAAGTACACAGGCATATCTGACACCTGTGACAGCCAGAAAGGTCCCACAGTAACCCAATACACAGTGTACATGACATGTCCAATGCAGACTGAGTCAAGGCCGTAACTGTGTATTCTGTCTCCTACATGTTTTGGAAGGGAAGTGTATGTCTGTCATACAGGGAGGTGTCAGATCCCACCATGTGCCACCTGTACATCCAAGAAAGGACTGGCATGAGACATACCTGTTCTACACAGCTGCACCTTGACTGTGGTATAAACAGGTAGGTTGTAACCTGATATTACACACTACATGTAACAATCTCCACATCCATGTGAAGCACACTCCTGCTGTAATGAACATCATGTGGAAGTTGCACATTGGGATACAAAACAAGGCAATCATAACTGGTGTAAGACAAATGTCTGTCATAAACACAGGGGAATTGTAGATGGTGCATCTCCTACACCACATCTTGTAGATGTGTCAGCTCCTAGACCCTGCTTACACTTATCAAGGGAACCACACTGTCTCAGAGATTACAGATACATGAGTAGGCTGCAAGAAGCCATTGTCTCTGTTAGCCTGTGATACACATATGAGCCTATGGTGCCATGCACCTATACTGCTTTACCTTTGTGAAGACATTGTGCTTCTGTGCTGACATTCCTTTCTATGCTCTGATTTATACGAGTTTATTGTAGCATTGCATCCATAGGTGTGTCTCAACCAATTCTGCACCTGAAACATAAACATTTCAGTGAGACAGCATTCATTATGTAAGTATACAGTCATCACAACATCACCTAACTTAATGTACACAACATAATGTGGTTTACTCATTACAACTGGCAGCAGACAATATCTGTCTGTGACTAGTACAAGTAGCATGTGAAAGGCAACAGTGGATTAAAGAAATACATAATAATTTAAGTAGTCACCCTGTGCATCAGACACATACCTTCAAGTTCCTGCATCGATGACAAGGATGACAGGGATGTGGCACAGGTATCATCACTTGCACAAGGTGTTGTTTGGTGGTGCAGGAGGCCTGGGGTGATCCAATAGGTTGGCAAGCATGTGTGTGAGTCAGGAAGGGAAGCAGGCAAGATGGTCCATGGTATGTGCCATGTGTGTGTCTGCAGGTGACCTGAATGCGACAATGGTGTGTGTGTGTCTGCATGAACACAGTCAAGGTCAGTGCTAGCCCTATGTGACTATATGTTTGACAGCTTTGAACCATGCATGGTAGACCTGACAGTTCACGGTCTCTGCCCCAAATGTAGGAACTGACTATGCCAGAAGTTGCACTGACACCTGTGTGCCCAATGTCAAAAGTGGCGCTACTACCTGAGGGTGACTGCCGTCTGCTGGGACCATGTTCCACTCAGGAATGCCCAGGACCACAAGCCCATGGCCTGCCATATCTTGGTGTGGACAGCACACTCACCTCTGGGGCACTGGATGTACTTCCACTACAGCAGCATGATTGAGCACAGCCATGTGGGGACTCTCAGCAGATGTAGCTGCTGACCTACGTCCACAAGGCTGATACTCAGCTGCAACCAGACATTCCATCACAGACAATGACTGCTTCAAGAGAGATATTCTGTGATCTCTCTTAGACAACTGTCTTTCCACTACATCAGTCAATCAATCCAGGGTATCAGCAATGTGGTGGAGGCAGTCACAGATGTCAGACTGTGCTGCATCCATAACCCTTTGCTTTCATGTGGAGGTCTTTTTGGTACATGCCTGTACCTCCATGACATCCCTAAATATACTCCGAATGACATGAGACAACACACCTGCAACAGGTGGTGGAAGGACAGCAGCCCTCCTGCAAGCACCCCTGTCAATCTACCTGTGTGGACCCTCGCCATGTCTTTGGCTGTGGTCAGTATCAACACTCACTGCATCCATAGTAGCCACAGTTTCCTGTTCAATGTCCCCACCTTCTGACTGTCCAATATCTGTGGCCTCAGGGGACTGGGTATGCATAGGCATACTGACTGTGTACGGTGATAATAAGGGCAGAAGAGGGATGTCAACCTCTGTGACGGATTCAGCCTTGCAACCCCTACCTGTGCCTCACTTTGGCCACCATCATCATCCGAGTCTGAAGAGACGCTGACATCAGGTTGTGAAGGGAAAAGAGACCCCCCCCCATGGCACCTGTGATAAAAAGGGAAAATTGGTACATTAATACATGCACTACTATGCTCTACAGTACTGTCTTGCAATATATGTTAAGCTGTATACAATGCTGTCAGTGTTACAGACTTATTTAACCCCAACCTGATATACCAGGACCTGAGGACATAATTTTCTAACAAATGTCTGCAGTTAATAGTAAAGAATAAGCTCCTTAATTAAGAATCTCATGAGCAACAGTGGTGTACACTGTTGACCTTTGTCAAAACTCTGCACAGTTGACACATAAGGCAATCCATACAGTCCTGCAAATACTGCATATCTATCAGTGTGGTTACAACTAGAAGGCATAGGTATGACTGTAAACAGTGTTCCATTGCTACAAATCTGTGAGGTTGGCAATCATGCAGACAGTACATCAATCCAGCTGTCAGGCCTGGGATGACACTGTAGTGAATACTATGCATTACATCTACAGCTGTAACACAACAGTTTTATGCTTACCAAGAGCAGGAGCATGGCTGCATCTGATTCCTGGCGGTACTGTGGAAAATTTGGGGGAGAGGTAATGTAAACAGCAACCCATGTTGCACTATGAAAGGCTACTATGTCCAAATAACTCACATTTACAGTATGTGCTATGCCAGTTGGTCTGATGGTCACAATCTGAGCATGAGATTCACACTGCAACTAACCCACCCACATAAAAATACCTGCTAGCCACGTAAAACTATGTACACCCTGACACACTGAATGATACAATATTGCAATGCTGATGCAAGTAAGCATACCTGGACACTCTTCTTGCATGGAAACTGTGGCACCCACATCCACGACATACTGTGTGATGGATGCCAGGGAACTGTCCTGTGTTCCTAGGTTTGCCAGGAATTCCTTAGTGACTGACAGTGGTTGTTCCGCTGCAGGCTCTCCACCGGTGACAATATGATCCCTGGCCACATCTGCCGCTCTTCTGCAGGCGGCATTTATCATGTAGGTTGCACGGTGTTGCATCTGCTCATATGTCCTGCTCTGGTGACCAATTGCATTTACATTGTGAATCAGTTCTGCCCAGAATGCTGCCTGCTGTTCCCTGTTTGTCCTTCCCTGGACAGCAAGGGTTGGTGTTGTTGACGCCAGGGCTTCCATAATAGTATCATTTTTCACCTCAGTAAAAGGGCCCTGATGTCAGGGATACATATTCCCTGAAAGACAAAATGGAAACATATGTCAGGATCACATATGTCGGAGTATAGCATGTAGAGATACAGCAATAATAGATGGCTACCAGTAGGCACTGCTTGGTTGCAAATCTCATATTCAACACCATGCAAACATAGTAAATTTGTGGATGTGAGTAGGATAGTAGCAGTAGTCGTCTATTCCTGCTTGTACCTTGACAAATACTGTTGTATAATCACACACCCAACACAGCAGCTCATTAAGTTGTGGCCCGTATGTATAAACCCCTCCTTATAATACTTAAAACCAGCAGTGCCACACAAATAGTGTAGTATTACCACCATCAGTAGAAAATTTCCAGGAGAGTGGTATACCTCATTAATACAAAACATTTTAACAGTACTGTACTCTACTTCCTTTGTAGGTGTAACACATTTGCAGATCAATGACATATCATCAGTACAGTTTCAAGCAAGGCATACTGCTGTAATCCCCATACCCCCTAAGTACGTGGACACATATGCATCACCTTGGAAAAAAAGGTTACATACCTGATGGAGTACAATACTCCTCTTTTGAATGGTACAGAAATATATAAATGTTGTGCCAAAGAGTTGACCATGCAAAGTAACTCGCATACAAGTTTCCTGTAGTTAGCTATTTGTCTTTTTAACATGTTCTCTATTAGCAAGTGATTGCCTCTGAACCAATCCATGCTTATGAAATGCTAACTGCAGCCAAAAAGTACAGTTTTGTACCTACCATAAATGTAGATGTTCGAGGATCCACATTGCTGCAGTCCTAACTATTGGGTAGTCCGCTGTCCAGTCGGCAATAATCCCGAGTAGTATTGACGTTGGATGGCAGTCGACGACTGGCGATGTATGTCAGAAGACCCTAAAAAGACAGGCCCAATATACCTGCACCAAAAAATATGTAATATATAAAATATAAAGCTGCAAAATAGCTGTGGCAAAACCAGCCCTAGACTTAGAGTAGAGAGGAGGTGATAATGCTTAGAAGAAATGCATGCACTGAACTCAAGTAGCTGCTGGCAGTAGCCCTAGTGGAATGAGGGCCTAATCCCCAGCTGAAATCTCCTTGCCATGATAAATGAATAGTTTGGTTTAAAGCCACACTAGAACCCACTTTAGCATAAAGGAAGGATTAGTATGTAATGATACCCTATCCTTATGGAGTTTTTCCAACACAAAATTGATCCCAAGCGCAGGAGTAGCTCTCTCGTGGGGTCTTATATTCTTTGCCCTCTAAGAAACTGCTTGAACAAAGGGTCACGAAAACAATGGGTGGGGTGGGTCATCATCAGGAGCTGATTGCTGCATTGCTGCAGCAAGAAAGAGAATGAGAGAGACAAACCCTTTTTCCAAATACTCAGTAAAGAGATATTGAGCCTCAAATTAATTAATTAGCTCAGAAAATCCTTTTGTACTAGGTCTTCTAGCTTCCATAATCACATTTAAAACTTGTTGAGGAAAGTGAGACCTGCTGTGTTTCAACAGAATATGCCCAGCTGTTAGATGAAGAGAGAGAAGCTTGGACATTGAGCATGTGACGTCCCTTCTGAGGATAAGATGTGGAATCAAAGTAAAAAGGCCATGGAGGCTTCCCTACCAGACTCTTAGTAGTGGGTACCAGTGTTGCCAAGAGAGCCAAATCAATATTAAAAAATCATCCTTTGTCTTTGTTCTTGTTTTTAAAGAAGGCATACACATGAAGATTTTTCCAACTGAAAGACAGAGCATCCACTTTCCAAGCTGTGTGATGAAACCCCTTTGTGTGCAAAACTGCAGCTGGTGGTTAGTGGAGAGAGAACAGAAGATCTATGTCTGGTTCCCATGACAACACATCTGCTAAGGAGTTCTGTGCTCGGCAGAAACCTTGCCCCTGAAGAGTTAGTTACAAAGATGAGCTCCCAAGCAATGTCCGAGAGGCATCTGTCGTTAAAATCTGACTCTCTGGCGGGTCACAGAGAGAGTCCCTTGTTTAGGTGACATTCCTGAGCCCACCACAAAAATTCTTTTGAAGGCAAGGTATTATTTGAATGACAGTGTCAAATCCCTGCAGCTGTGTCCATACATTTTGAGATAGGAAGCACCAGAATACAAGATGCCATGAACCCTAATGCTTGAAGGACTGTCCTTGCAGTCAGCACGGACTGATGAGATAGTTGATGGAAGTAAAGTGATAGACTCTTTTGTTTGTAAAGGCCATCTGGGCTGCTGTATTCAGTCTCACACCCAGAAAGCACATGTCTTGAGAGGGTACTAGACTGGACTTTATTTCGCTCACAGAATACCCTAGGCATCTTAGCACTGCTATAACATATTCCAGATGCTGTAGAAGGTCTTCCAGGATAGATTTGAATTCCAGTAAGCTATCACTGGAGCCAGAACCTTTGTGAATACTCTGGCAATGCAGAGAACTGATAATGAGAATTTCCAGCTTCAAAAAGAGATACTCCTGCAACTTAGTCTTATAGGCACATGAAGGTAAGCTTCCTTGAGATCTAAAGTTACCATCCAGTGATCTTTGCCCAGCAGAGGTCAACATCTTGAATTTGGGAATGTCCAGATAAGTGTTGAGGATAGATAAATCCAAAATTGGTCTCGATACAGGGACTGGCTGAATGGCCCCTATCTGGAGTAACTGAGAAATTTGCTTGTGAGCCTCTTTCCTTTGTGGAGGAGGAACGTCTGGCATGCCTTTGAAAGGGGCAATGTATGGAAATAAAACCTGTAACCGTGGTGAATGATATCCAACACCCATCTGTCTTGAGTAATTAAATCCCAATTTTCTTTGAAAAGAGACAGTCTTCCTCCCAAAGGAGCTGCCAGGCGAGAATCTACTGGCAGCTGAAAAAGCAGTCATTGGGTCTGTTGACTGACCCCTGCCCTCACCAGAAGTCTGAGCAGGTGAACTCCCTGTTCTAGGCCTAAAAGAACCTTGAGCTCTGCCCCTACTACATCTAGACCTACCCCTAGACTGGGAATCATAAGCAGGATATGTCCATCCCTTAGTAGGCCAATTTCTACTAAACTTGGTGGCTGCACCTGCAAAAATCTTTAACAGATTGCATAGACTTAGCTTTGTCCTCCATTTTCTTTAAAACTGCTTCCACAGGCGAACCAAACAACACATCAGACTGTAAAGGAGCATCCAAAATCCTTGTCTTAACATGCTCAGCTAAATTCTGATCTCTCAACCAGGCATGCCTGCGAAGAACAGAACTAGTGAGGCCTGTACAGCATCAAAACCACATTGCAAAGAATGCTTACCCACTTGTTCAGACACATGAACTAAATCCAGCAACTCTTTACACTCAATACCTTGCATCCACCTTAGATTTCAATTGTGAAAGGAGATAATTTTGATATTTTAGCATGTGGAACTGACAATTCAACACCCTCATGGCTAAAGTGGAAGAAGTATACACTTTCTTTCCCCATCTATCCAAAGCCCTTGCCTCTTTATCAGTGGGAACAGGGTTTTTAACAACAGATTTAGGTCCCTGAGAAACAGTCTCAGGGTCTGCCCTAGGGCTCTTAAAAAGATACTTATGAGCTTCAGGCACCCTATAGTACCTATCAGGTTTAACAGGAGCAGGAGGCAAGGAATCAGGGTTCAGGGAAGCCTCTGCAAAAACATCTTCTACCACATTCAACACAGGAGGTATAGCTAAGGGCCTATGCTGGGGTAAAAACAAGAATTCCCTAAGCCTTTTCCTAGAATCAGAGTAATCTTGGCCTTCCCATTTAAAGTGCTCCCTCATGGAATGCAGAGTCTCTGAAAATGAGAAATCCTCAGGAGGAGAAGCTGTAGGAGTGGAATCATCCACATCAGAATCAGAATAAGGAGGATACTCCTGCAAGTCTTCCAGACTCAGAAGCCTCTGAACACTGTTCCAAAGTCACAAACTCAGGTTCCACCCTAGGCCTCTTATCAGGAGGGGGCATAGAACCTCTAATCAGAGTAATCAAATCTTCTGCCATTTTAAGGATAGGTTTCTTAGGCACAGAACCTGAAGTGCTGGGAGGAGAAGCCCCACTGAAAGCTAACTTGGCCTACTACCAAAAGAAGTTTCTTAAAAAGAAGGAGAGGCTAACTGACCTTGGAAGAGAGGGAAGAACAGTTACCTGAGAAGGCGCCTCAGCCCGGCCTACCTCCTGAGAAGGCACATCCTGCAACAGTGAAGTCTCTGCCTGAGACTCCAAAGAAACTCCTGGCAAAACCTCTGGCTCCACTGAGCCTTCTAAAGAACCGGCGCCCTAGGACTGCGTTCATTCATCAACCCCTTCACTGTTCTTTGTTGTCCTTGCTTTATGGATTAGCGGCGCGCCGGGCATCCGGCGGCATTTTATAATTACAACGCTTCCCAATACTAACCTGGCACAGTCTAACCATCTCTTAATAGGCAACCAACAACGTCGTGCTCAGGCCCTAAACAAGGTATACACAAGGTATGGTAATCCCTATGAGGTATCTGTTTCCCACAAGAAATACAGTTATTCACTTTTTCTGACATCCGGTTAAATACTGAGGCAAGAAAAACCAAAATGTTAGAAAATTTCAGAACGCCAACCTGCACTCGCAAAACTGCTTCTGCATCGACCCATGCGGCAAAAGACTGAGGATATGACGCCGGTCATGCGCGATTAGTACCCTGGCGTACTGCGTCAGTCCTAATCGCCCTGACCGACCGACGCCAGCCATATTGGTATTGACAGCGGACTACCCAATAGTTAGGACTGCAGCAATGTGGAATGAAGAACATCAGCTGATCTGCAGTATAATTAGCCAATTCCATGCAACCACTGAACATGATAAAAGGCCTCAATGTAGATTGCAACCCCTTTCTCATATGTTGGGTTGGAAAATAATGGGGGACAGATACTACGTCGTGGCAGAGAGAATGTCTGTAGCAGCTACTATTTACATACAGATGTGTGTGCTACAGCCTGAAGCTGAAGGTGATGCTGCAAGCAATAGGCAGAGGCAGAAAGGGTGAACACTTTGCAGGACAAGCTTTAACAGCAAGTCTGGGATGTGTGGCAGCCTTTTTGTCTAGGCAGGGCCTGATTGAGAGTACCCACCCCACTGGCAAGTACCCACCCCACTGGCAAGTAAAATGTATGTGTCAGGTAAGTCCGTCAGCTGACGGTATCAGTAAGACAATGCAAGGCAAAATGCTTAGTGTATGTCCTAGAAAACATGTAGGTGTACATTCACCATGATGTCACACAGTTGGACAACTGGCAAGTCACGTGTTATGGTAGTCCCCTGTTGAGTGTGTGCTGGCAACCCTTGTATCTAGCTCAACCTCCATGCATGTATCTTACTTGTGCAGCTGTGGTTGTCTGTGAGATCACCAGCAAAACCTTGTGGGCTGCAATGTAATATTACTGGTCCACAGTTTCAGAACACACTTCAACATCCTCTGGGAATTCAGGCTATTGCATTACCTGATACTCCGTGCACTTTATAGTGTTGCACTAGGAATAGATGAGAGTGGTCCTATCTGTAGGCCTTTGCCCTGTATTATATAGATGCAGACATTCCAACTGTACTGCTTTGGGTGGATAAATAGGTGATAAGACATGCATATCACACTTTATAATATTGATAGCCACATACATGTATTTTCGTTGGTAGATGCAGCTGTACTTGAACCTAGGACTTTGTGTACCAAAAAGTGATGTTGTCAGTGCATTTTACAGACTGTGCTACAAGTGTTATAGTAGGTGAATTTTTACATGTTGTAGTTATCATTCCACAGTTACCTGCTGTTAAATATCGCACTTATATCTATTATTATGTGTATGGCTTTAGAGTGCTGAAGTTGTATACCAGAGTCCCAATTAAAATCCTCTTTTACATTAATGTGTTATCAAGTGTATTCTTACATGTTATAGACATAATTGCAGGCTTACCTTCTATCAGATACCTCACTTACGTCTAAGCTTATGTGAGTGTCTTTATAGTATATGATGTATTTGTGTACTAGAGTGTGAGTTACAGTACTATATCTGTATAATTCTCTTAGCTGATTTGCCCAGTGTGGCATGATGCATAGCACCATTTAAACATGCTTAATTGGGGGAACCTACAGCATTAGCATGTTTTGCTTAAAAAAAGAAGTTATGTACTCACCATAACGTTCCATGTTTGTTGTCCAGTATCTCACCTTCATTTTGCTGGTTGGGTTTGGAACCAAGCATTGGTTCCTACTAAGCCTTATACTAAAGCTTGAGAGCTCTTTACTGGCTCAAGGCTGCACTCTATCCTATGAAGCCTAGTGGCAGATACCCAGATCTCATTTGGTAAGCTAATAACACTAGACTGACATGAGATTTGTGTAATTGAGAAAAAAAATTACACACATAAATATATAGCACTAAATACACATATGTACAACAAAAGGCACAAATCTTAATGGGCCCCAGAACAAGAGAGGGGAACAAGATATTGGGCCAAACAACTCTTCCAATTAATCCAGGAAGGGGGAAAGAGGGAGGGATGCAGAAATGAAGGCGAGATACTGGACAACAAACATGGAACATTATGGTGAGTACATAACTTCTTTATGTTATGTTTTCCCATCTCGCCTTCATTTTGCTTGTTGGGCAGCATCCCCATCACCTACTTTCTTGGGTGGCTCAAGGGATTAAACTCTTCAGAACAGTGGAACCAAAGGAAGCCCTGTTCTGGGAGGCCACATCTACTTTGTAATGAGTAATAAAGCAATGAGGGTTAACCCATGTGGCTGCAGCATAAATTGAATCCAAAGGTAGTCTAGCTTGAAAGGCAATGGAGGTAGACACAGCTCTAGTAGAGTGTTCTCAAATTTTACTTGGAACTTGTTTATGTTGAGAGCTGTGAGCATAAGTGATTGTGTTTATAAGCCATTTAGACAATGTAACCATAGAAACTTGGACTCCTTTTCTGTTTTCTGCAAAGGTTACAAATAGCTGGCCAGATTTCCTGAAATCATTTGTTCTATGCAAATAAAAATGTAACTGTCTATGTACGTCCAGCTGATGGAGTTTATATTCTGTCTTGCCATAATTTGGGAAAAATACTGGCAGCTCAATGGATTGATTTGGATTGGCTTCAGAACATACCTTAGGTAAGCAGGAGGGATTTGTTCTGAGGGAGACTCTGTCTTTGTGGAAGACCAAGTAAGGAGAACAAATAGAGCTTGTAATTCAGAAATGCTTATAGCTGAAATGATTGATACTAGAAAAAAGAGTCTTCCAAGATAAGAACTTTAAGGGACAAGAAGAAGCTGGCTCAAAGGGAGGCAATATCAAGGACACTAATACCGAAGTTAGAGCCCACGGTGGTGGAGGTTCTTTGATAGGAGGCCTTAGGAGGAATGTGCCCCTCAAAAAAGCTTTACACAATTTGTGAGACACAATATTTGAACCCTTGATGCCTTTGTGAAAGTTAGAAATAGCAGCCAGCTGAACCTGAACAGTAGTGGCTGCCACCCCTTGATTAAAAACTTCCATCAGGAATTCCAGGATGGATGAAATGGGAGCTGTGAGAGGGTCCAATTGTTTTTTGTTCGCTCAAAAAGAAAATCTCTTCCACTTACTCACATAAAGTTTTCTTGTAGAGCTTTTGTGCGCAGACACTAAAATATGTCTCACTGCTGAGGATAATTCTGGAAGTCTGGCTAAGACTGGAAGTGGAGTAACCAAGCTGTGAGCTTGAGAGTTGGGATGGAGAGACCCGGACTGATGAGTGAAGAGATCTGGCACTGGGTCCAGAGTCCAAGGATCCTCCTGTAGATAAGGCCATAGGAAGGGGAACCATATCTGATGAGGCCAGTAAGAGGCAATGAGAATTATCTTGCGACTCAACAGTTTTGCTTTCTGGATTACCATTGGTATGAGGGGAAAAGGTGGAAAAGCATAAAGAAGTCCCGGGGGCCAATCGTGGACAAGTGCATCCCTGGATGACTCACCCGGTGGGGGGATTAGGGCAAAAAGCTAATGCATTTGGCATTGATGGACATGGCAAAAAGGTCACAGCATGGCTGGCCCCATTTGCGAAAAATTTTGTTCGCAACTTCCTGTTTCAGGGACCACTCGTGGCATTGATTGCCCTGCTCAGCTTGTCCACTATCACGTTGGACTTCCCCAGAATATGCATCACAGTGAGAAAGCATTGAGAAGAGACTGCCCATTGCCAAACTCTCTGGGCCTCTTGACATAAGGGGTAGGATCTGGTTCTACCTTGTTTGTTGATGTAACATACCAAAGACATGCTGCCTGATTGAATTGCAATTGTCCCCGAAGGAAGAAAGTTTTGGAATGCCTGCAATACCATAAGCACCACTCTCATCTCCGGGACATTGATGTGCAAATGGTATTCATGATCCTGCCAAGTCTGTTGGACAGTCTGTCCCAGATAATGCCCCCCCACCCTATCTGGGGAGTGTCCGTGGTCACAGTTGCTACTGGTTGGGGGAGAACAAATGGTCTGCCTACTCTGTCACCTGTGTAGACTGGATCCACCAACGAAGATCCTTTTTGCATGTATTGGTTATCAAACTTTTGTGTGACATGGGCAGCTCCTGCATGGACCATTGAGCGAAGAGAAGCCATTGTAGTATTTGCATGTGTAGATGGGCCAAGGGAACCAAGGTTATTGCTGCTGCCATTGAACACAGAATCTTGAGCACAAACCTGACTTGAACTTTCTTTTTCCTCAACAGGACTGATACCTGACGGCGTAATGTTAGGACTCTTTCTGTAGGCAGTTTTGCTACCATGCTTTTTGTATTTACATCTGCTCCTATAAAGGCAATATGTTGAGAAGGCAACAAGGAAGATTTTTGGAAATCGGCTGTAATGCCCAACTCTGAGCAGAGATGAATTGTGTCCCTCATCCTGATTAGTAGATGCTTGGTGGTGGCAGTCAGGAGCCAGTCATCTAAGTATGGAAATACCTGGAATCCTAGATGTCTCAGGTGAGCCATGACCACTGCCATACGTTTGGTAAACACCCTGGGGGTTGTGGTGAGACCAAAGGGCAGCACTCTGAATTGGTAATGACTGGCTCCCAGTTGGAAGCGTAGATATCCCCTGGAGTGCCTGTTCATTTTCATGTGAAAGTACACATCCTGGAAATCTACCGAGCACATCCAATTGTCCTTTCCCAGAAAGGGGAGTATGGACTGCAGTGTTAACATCCAAAATTTTGCCTTCTTTACTGACTTTAGTGTGCTGATGCCCAATATTGGTCTCCAGACCCCTGTCTTCTTTGGTACTAAAATGAATCTGGAGTAAATTCTGGATCCTGATTGGTCTGCGGGGACTTTTTGGATGGCCCTTTTTTCTAGCAACCTTTGGATTTCTAGGGTTGTTTGATCCCTTTGACTGGATGGTATGTCTGGGATGGATTTTTGTGGATTGGGTGGATGAGAGAAGGGAATGATGTATCCCCTGGATATGATCGACTGCACCCATCTGTCTTTGGTGATGTCTTGCCAGGCTTCTGGGTACAGTGATAGTCTCCCGCCAACTGCCTCCAGAGGTGGACAGGTGGGCCTCCTTTCAGGAGCACTGGAAGGGTCTACCAGAGAATGTATGTCTGTCGCTTTGGTTCTGCGGACCCCTCTGCCATGAGGACGGCATTTTCCAGTGTTTCCTTCTCTGCCCCTAGGGGAAAATTTGCCACATGCATCAGACAAAGCTCCTTGTGATTTGCGGAACCACATCTTTCTGCTCTTTTGACCTTCGGGGTAAGCTCTAGTAGGGGTGGAAAAATGCACTCCCATGGCAAATAGAGTTTTGCCATCCTGTTCGCACCTGGTGAGAGGTTCTTCAACTTTTGGCCTGAACAAGGACGAGCCATCAAAAGGGGTGTTAGTAAAGGAAGACTTGAAGGGTTCAGCAAAGCTGCATCCAGGAATGTCTCCTCAGAGCAATTCCTGTGCCTGCTGCCCTACTCGCTCCATCAGCCGCATATGAAATCAGACGTATAGTACCAAAAGGTTTAAGACTAAACAAGTTTCCAAATAATGCCAATGAGGATAAAAAGTTCTTTAAATGTGTTTGTGATATACTGAACGATTGTGGGCTGGCTATGTTAAAATTAATGATAAAACATAATACAGAAATTATGGAATTTAAAAAGAAAGAGATAGACAATTTATACAAAGAAATTAGTACAGATTTGTTATTCCCAGTTGAGGAATACAAACATGTTTATTTTAAAGTTTTGCATGACATAGATTTTGTTACTAACACTAACATCAACAGAAAACTAAAGAAATTAGAAAGGGATATATACGAATATGAAAATGGTTTTGCCTACTCGGGTGAAACAAAAACTAAAAGTTTTGGACAAAATAAAGTGTCTTATAAATATAGAAAAAATGGAGATAGGAGCTACAGACAAGAGGGAATAGGATGGGATAGACATAGGAATCAAGATGTACAGGAATATGGTTATTATAGACATGAACAATTTCATCCTGGTGATGGTGACAAAAATATTGATAGAACACAGATCCCTTTAGAGATGGAGGAACCGAGGAGGTCAGAGAGGCTGAGAAATCGGACTCAGCAACCCTCCTATGCACAGGCAACAATGACCAACAACGTACAGCAGATGGGAAGAATATACAAATAGGGGACTTTGAAATGAAGATGGACAAAACAAAAAAGATTGTAATTATGAATATTAGTTTACTAATGAAATTATATATAGCCACAAATTGGTTGAACCCAGCACAGGTGTCGTGGCAAAATTTCAGGCTGTTAGCGATTAAGCATATATTAGCGCACAAATTGTTAATTAGAAATAATAGGAAAAGTATAAACAGCATAAAAATTTGGGAACAAATCTTTAATATTATTTTGGCGTAGCGGTTCCTATCCACTTTCCGTCAGGACATTCTGTATGTGTACCAACACATTCTTGGATTAGATAGAAAATGTAGAAATAATACAAATTATTGGCTTGAGTTGGTTTATAATTGTCTATTGTAGATGCTTTTATGTTTAATTTTTTGTGATTTTAATTTCCTGTACTTGGTTAAAATGATATTTATTCTTAATGTATTATAGGGAAATTCAAAATGGAACTAAAACATTGGAAGCAATAGTGTACATAATGTAAATAGTGTGTGAAATGTATAATGGTTTGGCAAAACAATAAAAATGATTATTGAAAAAAAAGAAATGAAGATGGACAATGTAGTTATAGAAGACTTGAATGGGGGATTTACTTTTGTAGAACAAGAACAGCAGGTTGCTATACTTAACACCTTCAATAACTTTAATATTTTTAATTACACTGATATGGTTATCAGTAAGGATTTTTTTAACTTATTTATTAAAGGTTTCACTTTTGTTCCCGTAAATAAGCCTAAAATAGAGAATATAATATTAAACATCAGGATGTTCACACGCAAATTGAATTTTCAACATATGTATAAAGACAAAGCAGTACAAGATAGAGTGGAGTTTAACTAGACACAGTACATACAACCCCCCACTTCAACATGAAATCTTAAATTTTGAAAAATGTGTCATCAACAGAGTTCGAAGTGAATATAGGAAAGGAAGAAAAATGAGGAACAATTTGACAAGGGCTGAGGCTAATTTATTAAAAAACTTGAGCAATAATGATAAGATACGAATAATGAAGCCCGATAAGGGGGGAGGGGTGGTGGTAATGGACAAATGGGATTATATCAAGAGGATGAAAGACATTTTGGATATTGAAGAACATTAGAGTTTGGTTACTAGAAATGAAATTAATATTTTATATAGGAAAATGGATTTAGTTTTAGAGGATAATTTACTTACAGGAATGATAGATATTAAATTATACAATTTTTTAAAAGTACCAAAACCTGTGGTACCTGTTATTTTTGGTATACCCAAAACCCATAAATCTTTGTCCAACCCCCCATTGGGACCTATTGTGGCTTCCCAAGGATCTAAAACGCAGACTTTGGCAATTTATGTTGATACAAAAGTTAAAAAATTCTATAATAAATATAATCATATTTTAGTAGACTCTTGGGACTTTTTGAAAAAAGTTGGGAAAAGTATTTATATGGACGAAATTATTTTCATTACTATTGATGTTAAGGATTTGTTTTCAGTTATCCCCCAGGTTTTAGGTTTAGAATGGTTTGAGAATATGCTACAGGAAATGAATATTTTAACAGCTGAAGAATTTAGAATAGTTTTAGAGAGCATGGAATTGGTTTTAAAGTACAATTATATGTATTTTGAGGGTGATTACTACTACCAGAAGGATGGAGTTGCCATGGGTTCAGCCTGTGCCCCAGCATTTGCTAATACAGTAATGCTATTTTGGGAAAATAAATACGTTTTAAATTCTGTATATAGTCAATATATTGGCCAATACCTTTGTTGTTTGGACGATATTTTTGTCCTATGGACTGGGCCTTATGACAAGGTGAAGGAATTTATTTATTACATTAATCAGACAACTTCATTTTTGCAATTCACATATGAAGTTGGGAGAAATGAAATTCACTATTTGGATATAAAACTGAGTAAAGACTATGACAATAAGTGTTATAAATCAAATATTTTTAGAAAAGAACACTACTCTAATGCATACTTACATTTCAGTAGTGATCATCCTTATCAACTCAAAAAGAATATTGTCAAGGGGCAGATGATTAGGATGGCCAGAATGATTTCAGATGAGGCAGAATTTTTAAACAAAATCAATAATATAGAGAAAATGTTTTTAGGCAGAGGATATCCCATGGATTTTATCAGTCCTATTAAGGAATATGTAATGGCAGGAAGAGGTGTTAAATATATTCCATTACTGGCTAAAGATGGTGTGCTAGTTTTTAATGCCAATACAGCAGTTAACACTGCCTTCAACAATCAAAATGTAAATAATGTGGATTGTACAAACAATAGTTTGAATATACAAGAGGGAATTAAGGAAGGGGTCACACCGTATTTGACCCTCACCTACCACCAGAGTATAGGTTGGTTGAAAAAAAGTATACACGACACATGGGGAGATGTTTAGAAATATGGCAGTCAGAACGGATGTTTTTCAAAATAGGATTAAATTCAGCTTTAGAAGAAATAGGAATATCAAGAATATTATTGAGAAGGACAAAACTATTAGTAGTGGAAGTATGAAAAAACATGGGAGTTTTGCATGTGGTAGATGTGCACAATGTTATTATATTGCTGGACTGAAGGAGGTTAGAATTCCAAGTTTGCAGGTTACACTTAAAGCAAGAAATATTATAGCTGTTATTCAAGAGGGGTGGTGTATTTAGTATTCTACAAAGCTTGTGAATGTTATTATATTAGGAAAACTGAACGCCACCTCAGATCTAGAATATATGAGCACATGAGAGATATTAACAAACATAATGACAATAATGCACTTTTTAGACATGCTTTAACATGTACACAAGCTGATTTTAAGTTCTGGGTATTGGAGGAAATTGTATACCCAGAAAGAGGAGGGGACTGGGAGACACGTTTAGAATACAAAGAAATGATTTGGCAACTTAGGTTAGATGCCTGTGGTAGTAAATGACTTAATGATCACATTTCTATTAGTCCAGCATTAAAATTACTGGCAATGGACCCCAAGAGACACAAGTGACAGTTAGTTTAGGAAGTTGAATACATAAAATTAAAACCAAAATAAATAGTTCTTACAAAGAATCTTAATATGAATTTTATTTAATTTTATCAAATATTTATTTCCATGGAATTTTTAACATTGTTTAACAATTTTTAATTGGTTATATAATTGGATATTTATATATATATATATATATATATATATATATTTTATAATAAGATACATTTTATACAACATATATTATTTAATACTTGTATTTTAGGAATACTTTTTACATTTATAAGTATATTTATACTCATACTATATATTGTATACTGTATATACACAAATATCTATTTCCTGTAGCACTTATTAGTAGTGAAGTACTGTAGCAACTGTGATGTTTATGACAGCAGTAGATCTATGTTATTAGGGTTTGTAAGACCTGTAGGCAATATATATATATTTGCCTATATTTGTTGTATTGCTGATTCTCCACTTTTATTTATATATATATTTTTGAGTTATCTTATTACATGACAAAATATTTTACAGTGATATTAAGTATTTTGAACGGACAATATGGCTCAGTATTTAGTTCTTGTAGTTTTCTGTTAATTCTTTTGTATTTTGAGAGTTTAGTCCACCTCACTAAGAAAAGCACAGTGTGTCAATCAATTGTATAATTATATAATTAATGATGTCAGCTTTTGTAGACCAATGAGTGACAATCAATTGTTATAAAAGAAAAGGTTAATTTACATGGTAACAGGGTTCTGAAGAAGTCTCAGTGTTGAGATGAAAGTGCTTAGTCTGTTACTTTATTAATTAGTTGCAATATTTGATTTTTATTCAAGTGGTTAAATTAAATATTTATTTTAATTTCATCATTCCGTGGTCATATTTGGAATATACATAGACAGTTCGTGATTTTGGCAATTGGACAGCCTTTACTGTGTCGGAGCAGCGTTGAATTTAATTCTTGGTTTTGTGGTGGACATTGTTTTTGGTTACTATTTCTAAGCTTCTCATAATGTGTCATATGAGTTGAGCCTGTTCACGTCTGTGTAGCAAGTGAAGTCTGAGTGTTTTCAGTATGCTTATGAGGATGCATGGAAAGTGAGGTCTGTCTGCTGTCAGTGTGCCTGTAATACATAGAACAAGTGCAGTTAACAATGCTCTAATTTAATAACTGATGACCTATGCAGAGAGCAATAAGATGACTACCGTACATCTGACAGAGTTCGTTTTTTTTAGATCTCTGGATATTATGGGTTACAGACATTGCAGGACCACAACAGAATCTGCGCCTGCCTTCTGGCAGTGATATCACAGAACTGAGCTGTTTTGTTTCCCTCCTCCTCTGCGTTTTAGTGTTTTGAGTTTTATACTAGATTTAAACTTTTGCTATCTCTATGTTTTAGTTCTCTTTACTTTTCAAATGTTTTGTTTTATTTTTAACTATGTATGCTTAGTTACGTTTTCTGTTGTGGTTGTCAGAAAATGTGAATATTTTTATTTTACAGATAATACATTGTATGATAATGCTTTACAGTGATGAATTGTGCCCTTTCTGAATGGCAATTTTTTCAGGTGATTTACTTACCTTGTTGCAGAAAAAATATTGCGGCTTATCTAGTAGTTTTAGTAAAGAATTGATTACTACCATCATGATGGACTTGTTAAAAACTCTTGGTGATCAGCCTCTAGTTAGTCTCTACATCTTTAAACTCTGCTGACAATGGGGCTGTGGCCAACAACTGGATAAAGCAAACAAAATAAGTTTTGAGACTGTTGCACCATGTACCAGTAACAGAAGGTATACTCCTGTGACTTCTCTGTTGAGACTATTTATTGCTCCTAAAAGTTCTTTCATATGGAAAAAAAATCTGGTCAAAGACAAAACTAATAGTGGGACAAAACCCAAAAATAGGGACAGATTTTAAATATTGCTCTTACAAAAGTATAAAGTTGGGAGAATAAAAGGTTTTGTGTTACCATGCATTTTCTGAAGGATATGACATATGAAACTCAAATGGTTGTCATTATTTAGTGAATTCAGTCCTCACTGATTTGTCACAAAAATCAAGAAAAACACAACTTTTAAGAAGAACAGACAAAATAAAAATATGTGGAAAATATCTGAACATTCTATGAAAATCTTTACAATTGAGAAGTATGGACCCAGTTGCTTGCAAAACTCACACAGGAATATAGGTTTGCAGTTGATTTACAGGAGGGCCATGATTTCTGGCAATAAGAACTAGGTTGAAGTAATGCTGTGTAGAATCATAACCATGATCTGTCAGCTTTAGAATGTGGTCCTTGTATGCACTTCCTGTATGTGTGTTATGAATCATTTGCAATAATGAGCTCTCTCTCTCTCTCTGGACTGTTATGAATAATTTGCAATAATGAGCTTTCTCTTAGGTCTGCTATGAATCATTTGCAGTAAGCATTTCCTTAAACATGTTATAAATCATTTGCAAGAATTACCTTGGGTGCATTATGAATTATTTGCAGTAATGAGCTTTTATTTGGATGCATAGAGTTATTTGCAGTAATGAGCTTTTATTTGGATGCATAGAGTTATTTGCAGTAATGAGATTTTTCTTGGATGTGTTGAGTTATTTTTGAATAAGGTTTTTCTTGGATGCATTACTGACTTGCAATAATGCTTACTCACGTTTTGACTCTGTACGGTGTTGTATATTCCTCAGTTTTACTGAGCTACACATGTTTAAAGAGGTTTCTGGATTTTATTCTCATCTTTTATCTGAATCACTAATTTTCTTCAGAAGCAAAGTCATGGTTGGATCACAGAACAGCATGGTACAAGCCACAGTAGAAGGGGCAGCAATGCAAAGCATTTTACACTGTTATAATGCAACAACTCAGAAGGGTAAGAATTTTTTTTGCCTACTGTTTGCCATCATACAAGCTTCATTTACTGTAAGTAAAAGTGTAGCATCACAGTAGACCTGTGAATTACCTTGAAGCCTTCTAATTATGCCCATCCTTTTTTCTTCTCTGAAAAGAAGTGAATGACCACATTACAAAGCAGCTAGAAGGTCGCCTTTGACTGGGTAGTGGAAAGCAGGCTTGATCCAGGCTATGCATTTTGTAAGACGTGTGCTACTAATGTCAAACATAGAGGAAGGAATAATCTGCAGCAGCATATGGACGCTGAGAAGCACAAGATGAGCACCAAACATTCAACTGGGTAGAAATTGACAGAAATGTTTGCCACTCAGCAAACCAATGCTAAAGTGTTGGAGACTGAAGTAGCCTTTATCAGCCTACTTGCTGAACACAACTTGCCATTTATGACTGGGGATCATTTCATGAAGAGGTACTGCATGGATCTGGAGGTGGTACAAAAAAAAATGACCTGTGGACCAACAAAGGCTGCTTGCATGTTAAGAGATGTAATGGGGCCAAAGTATCAGCAGGATGTTGCACAAGTTTGTCAGAAAGTTCCATACTGTTTGTACCTTGACCAAAATACAGATATGGAGGATGACAACTTGTTTGTGATTTTACTTTTTTTTTTTTTTTACTATGGCATCTGTAAAAATGTTGTAAGATTCCTTAACATACCTGCTTGTATTAGTGGAACTGGCCAAGCCATTTATGGCTGTAATAGAAACTCTGAGCAAGTTTGACATTCCTGTGATCAACATGGTGACTTATTCATCAGACAATGCTGCATCCATGACTGGTAAGCGGAATTTGGTGTCATCCAGATTAAAAGAGGTTAATCCACATATTTTCAAGATGGGCTGGTTATACCACATTTTAGATTTATGCATTAAATCTGGTGTAAAAGCAATGGCTGTACCTGTAAAGGAATTAATGGCTGACATTTATTGTCACTTTTCCAGCAGTGCACACCGTCAGCAAAAGCTTAAGGAGTCTGCACTGTTCATGGATATTGAACCTCTCAAAATGATCATATATGCCCCCACTCAATGGCCAAGTTTGTCAAAAGTCATAAAAAGAATACTTGCCTTGTGGCCCACCTTGAGATCATACTTCTTGTCATATGATCCATGGTTTGTTAAAGTGGATCTAATAGCCGAGAGACTGCACAGCCATGATATTAAGCTGGCATTCTTCTTCCTGCAGTATGCCATTGAACCACTGCATAACTTCAATATGCAAATGCAAAGCAGGAAAAGCAAATTGCTCTCATTGCATAATGACATCCACACAGTACTGCAAGCATATGTTAGTAGGGTACTGAAACCACCAATTGCAAGGCAGTTTTTGGACAATAAAAGTAATATCGATGCAATTCTTGAAGTGCAAAACATATTAGAAGACAGTGAAATTCATATTGGTCTGGATATCGAAACATACTTGGACGAAAATTTGGATAATATCAGGGGTACTACAGTGGAGAAGAAACTCTTCAAGAGAGTCAAGCAATTTTACTCTGCAATGCTACTAAAAATGAAAAAGCATTTCCCTGCAAAAGATCCCCTTCTGCAGATCATGGCCAGTTTATTGGATACAACTATCAAACTGCAGCGTTCTTCAGCTGTTATAGCAGATATTGGCACTCATCTCAGTTTTTATAGCTCATGAGTGGGGCAATGCAAAATGATAGATGAGTTTTCAGTATATCAGATGCCTGACTGTCCATATGGATCTGACATCTAATTTTTTTAAGTAGTGGTCAATGTTGCTTGGGAGCCCTACAGTGTAAGGCTTCCCAAAATTTCAAAAGCTAATGCAAAGTGTTCTCTGTTTGCCACACTCAATCAGTGAAGTAGAATGGGCATTCCATATGGTTCACAAAGTAAAAACAGAACTCAGTCACTTGGTCCAAAAACATTAAACTCTTTATTAGCAATAAAGATGAATGAGGAACAATGACTGCTACTGTGTAAAACACCCTAAGGACATGCTGGAAGCAGCAAGAAAAGCAACAGCTGCTTATAACAAAGAACATTCCTCCACAGCATCAGCTGCAGAAACTACCTCTGCCTGCCAATATGCTGAAGTTGAATCAATAGTCTGAATGTATTTGCCTTATTCCATGTATTGCTTCCATTCCATATTACGCATGTGTGTTTTATAAGTGCTTAAACACCTGTATTTAAGGGTATATGTGAGGGGAGAAGGTGAGGAGCTGAGCATGTCTTACTTTAATTTTATACAGCTGTCTGAAAGATATGAATAATTCTCTATTTTGATGTCTATGTATATAATTCTTGGTTCCCTATTAGAAGACTTGAAGACACATTCTTTTGAATGCGTCTTGGTCGAACTCAAAAGCCTGAAATGGCAAAACATCGAAGCGGATTTTAAGCAAATTCTTTCCCTGGGTAAGAATTTGCTTGTCCACTTCATTACTTTGTCATTTTCGGCACTGTAGTGTGGTCTCAGAGTTGGTATATTTAAGTAGGGGGTGAAGCCCCCCACTTAATGTTATGTTTAAAGTTTCTTATTTTTATTTATTTATTTTTTGTTGGAACAGCGATGTTTTCCCTAGGAAAAAAATCGCTGTTCTGACAGTTCAAAATTGTAAGCTTTCGCTTACATGGGGTCGATTAATCACCATTCACTTTTTTAAGTGTTCTGTGATCTAATATGGACCCTAATTCTCTAATAAAAATGTTTAAAATGATGCCTTGTCTTTGTGTAATTGAATGAATGGGTGGGCATGTCCATTAATGCACTTATTTAAATATGCATATCTTATGTTAATTAGGTGTCCCTGATTTTAAGGTCCAGTCCTTTGTCCCAGAATCTCTGAACTGGAGGTTGAGAGGTATGGCACACAGACCTAGTTAAAGTAAATGAAACACTGATGGATTATATCAGCACAGATAACAAAAAGCTGGGAAAAAAGAAGCAGCTTTAAACAAATATTCAGATGAGTTGATAAAGCTGCAAAAATCAGAGGTCGAAATGAAGAAAAGGCTGGCTGAATATGAGACTGCTCAGAAAGAGATGTTTCAAAAAAATAAAATAAAACTAAAGGGCAGAGCACGTAGGGAAAACCTGAGATCTTCATTTGTACCAGAGAAGCTGGGAGGAAAAGACTGCATTAATTTTATGAAAGCAGAAATAAGCAACTGGACTGGTATTCCACAGCAGGAGGAGTTAGTTGAAAGGGCACAGTGTATGTATACTCCAAACCTGGCTATGAGAAAGCAACCTAGACCTTTAATAGTAAAGATGCAATCCTACCAGCAGGGGGAGTTGATTTTGACAAAACTGTGGGAGAAAACAGAATGTTTGTGGAGAATGATTACTCATTGTACACCAGGCAGAAGAGAAGTAAATGTATTCCACTATTCAGGGATTGTTGAGACGCAGATGTGAGATTCAAAGTGCTGTACCCAGTTGTGTTCAAAGTATTCTTTCCTGGAGGGACAAATCATTTTTGATGAAGTGCATGCTAAAGAGGAAATACAAAAGTTTGTCCAACAAAAAGTAGGCTGTGAAACAAAGATTCTACTTCTTGTTCTTCTGATAAAGACCACATAGAGACTGTACATGTGCAATTTTCCAATGTTTCAAAGGAAAATGTTGGAGTGAAGAAAGGGAACACAATAGTTGACTAGAAGAATCGAGTATACATTGGAAATGAAGCAGAGAGGATTTGAGAGATGGAGAGTAAATAAAACCAGTAACAATGTGGGATTACAGTGCAATAATTGTGTGTGTAAAATAGGACAGAAAAGGAAAATGTGGAAATATTGGACTTTCAGAATATGTTGGACATTTGGGGACACTAAAGTAGATGTCTGACCATGTCATTAATGTTTAAAAAAATGTTTTGGGGAGGGGAAAAGGAGGGAGAACGTTAACTAAGTAAAGAAAACTTTTTTCTTATTAGCACTATTTTTGTGGTGTATGTTTTTTTTTGCAAGCTATAAAGTTCAGTTATTAAGTGTAATGGAAACTAAACAGATCCTGCTGCTTTTTTCTTTTCTTCCTCAGTTTTAATAAATGTAGGCTGTGCATTGAGAAAAAAAAGCCTAGTTAAAACAGCATGCCAAAAGAAAAAATGTGCTTTTTCTCATTCTTGCATAGGAAGATGATTGGATAAAAGACCTTACATTGATTTAATAGTACGTTTTAAGTAAATGAAAAAGAATATTGAATATTATGAGGCTTTTTTTCTAGCAAATACATGTATGCTCAGTAGCAATTCTGCAGGTTTCCATGGAAACAATTGGATAAAGAGAAACTGGCTGCCTGTTTCTTGTGTCTCTATGGAGACAGTCGAATAAGAGAAACTGGTTATATTCTGCTGGAGAATGATTGGCTGAAAAAAAACTAAGACACTGGCTTGGAGATGATATTCTCTGAAATCATTCATGGGTCTTCCCAGGTGACAGAACTATAAAGAAAATGCAAAAACAATTAGCACTTGGAAGCACAGGTGGCACCATGCATCTTAGCATGTTTAACCTTTCTTTTAGGTGAACTCAAGTCTGTCATTGTGGCTGTCAGTTTAGGACTTCTGTTCATATTAGGAGACTAAAACTTCAGTATTTAAAGATGTACATAGTTGTGTGTGTTAGTATTAATAGGTTTTTGGGGGTATTGAGGGTGTGTTTGTTCTTTTGTTTGAGGGATTTCAATAAAACAAAGTTTTGTAAGATGTGACATAGGCTCAAATGGACATGACAAGTTCAGTTGTTTCAGTGATGTCTGAGATGTATAATGTTTGCAACTAAAGTGGTGTTAATGTTTGTTTTTCATTTATATAAATGTAAGATTGCCTAAATATGTTTATTGAAAAAATGGATATGACAAAAAAACTGTAAAAAAGTTCAACCTGTCAAAACAGTGTATGCATGTAACAAAAGCTGAAACTAGACATTTAACAAAAAAGGTATTATCCATAAAAAGTGAAAATAACTTAATGCAATGATGATTTCTGTAATGTCTTTAAATGTCAACAGTCTCACAGAAAAATACAAAAAAGAAATAGTGAACTTTATTACAAAATGTAGAGTGCAAATAGCTATGTTACAGGAAAAACACTTGGAAAGAATTAAATTTAAAAAATTGTGAATTTGAAGATATTCAGGATGGTTATTCAGCAGAATGCCTGGGGGACAAAGGAAAAGAGGAGTACTTCTATTAAATGCAAGAGGAGCTCCAATAGTGATAAAGGAGGATAATAATGACAGATTTGTAGTGCTAAGGGGTTACTGCAAGGGAGGAGGATTATACTGGCATGTGTTTATATTCCACCTAAAACTGTTATAATGGAGGTTAAGAAAATTCTGTGAGAAAATCAGTTTTCAACAAAGAATATTATTTGTAGGTGGGGACTGAAATGTGATTTGCAATAATGAAGATGTGTCTGGGGTCCAGAAGGGAAAGTAAAACAAAAGAAGGTAGATTTTTGAAGAAATTTATGGAAAATATTTGGCATTGAAGGTGTGAATTCAGTATAAGGAGTTGAGTGAATTTACTTCTTATTCTCCAAGATATAAAAAGTGGGCTAGCTCGACAGAATTTACATTTCACAGGAACATGTGCATTTAACTGAAGGTCTTGATATGCACCCAATAACCATTTCAGATCCTTTGCCATTAATAACTAAAATTAAAAACAACGGGTAATGAAATAAAAATGAGACACTGGTGCTTTCCAACCTATCTGTTGAAAAGACGGGTATTGGTAGTGGATTTTATTCAAGAGCTATTAGAGACGATACAAATTTCTTCTGAAAATATAGCTAGGGAGTGGGATAAAATTAAGGTGGAGTTTCAAAATAGTGTGGAAATAGCAGAAGGGAAACTATGGTTAAGAAGTGACCATTATTATTCAGAGAGACTGAGAAATGTTAAAGTATTGCAGAATGGGGGAATCTCAGAACAAGAAGAGGATCAACTGCAGAATGCCAAGCAGAAAATAAGGGATTACCCTAATTATATGTACAAAATTGCTGTTATGCAGCTATTTTTTTTTTTTAATATATAATGACTCGGGTAACAAAAAGTAGAAAGGGCTGTCACCAAGCTTAGAGAGCCTATAACAAGGAAGGTAAGAGATCCTGCAGAGATATTAGAAATATTTCAGAAATTATATAAAAGTCTATAAAGCAGAAACATATGGAAATCAAGAAAAGATACAAATGGAAACATTTATGGAAGAATGAAATATGCCAATGTTAGAGGCAGACGAGGCTCAATTACTAATGGTTAGGATAGGAGGAGATGAAATAAAAATTGTGACATATAACCAATCTACAGGAAAGTCCCCAGGAACAGATGCTATCCTTGTGGAAGTTTGGAAGCTAGGAGGGGAAAAAACTGAAAATATGAAAGGTTTTGTTCAACAGTATTTTATAAGGAGAAGTACCAACATCCTGGATGAAAGCAGTGGTAGATGTAATATGTAAAAAGGGTAAAGATCCATTAGACCCAGCTTCATACAGGCCCATTTCAATACTAAACCATGATTATAAAGTGCTCATGTCTAGAACGGTTAAAAGAATGACAAACGTAACACCAAAATCGATAGATATCGATCAATGTGGTTTTGTGGAGAGGAGGCAAACATTTGACAACATTAAACAGAACACTGATGATCCAGAGGGAAGCAGAATATAAGAAAATACCACTGTTGGTAGGTCTTGATACAGAGAAAGCATATGATGAAGTAAGTTGGGACTTTATAAGTAGGGCAGTGGAAGCATTTGCATTATATGAGGGATTGCAGGTGAAAATTAAAGTGGGTGGGGTCCTCTGTTAATTTCATCTTGAGCAGAGGAACCGGGCAGGGATGTCCTTCCCCCCTTTGTTATTTGCATTATATTTTGAACCACTGGCAAAGAGGATAAATACCTCAAACTCAAGGATTTAATTGGTATGGTAGTCAAGAAAAGCTGACTCTATTTGCATATATTTTTGCCTGACAAAACCAAGTGTTGTGGAACATTTTGAGATAGTTTCAAATCTTTTCGGGATACAAAACTAATGAAGTTAAAACAAAGGTAATAGTGGTAAATTATGTACCCACACAAAAACTGGTTCAGCAATATCCGTATTTATGGGGAAATGATACAATGAAGTATTTAGAGTAGTAATAATTAAAAATGATTCTGTTTTGGCAGCTAAGGATATGTGGGAAGAGACTAAACAAAAGATACTATCCATATAACATAGCTACCACTTTCTCAGTTTTTTATAAGGTACAAGCAGTCAATATGTTTTTAGTCCCTTTATTTTTGTACACAGCTCAAGCATATTTTTATCAACCAGAGGAGAAGTTATGGATAATTAATAAAGAGCTGAAGGACTTCATCTGGGAGGGAAAGATGGCAAGAGTCAAGTGGGATAAGCAGATTCTTCCAACAGAACAGGGCAGATTAGGATTACCCAATTCAAAACAGTATTTCAGAGCTACACAGTTAAGACTCCTATACATTAGCACAAGCAAAAACTAATTCAAAGTGAAAAGGGATGATGTTGAAACAAGCGGGAAGCTGAAGAAACAAGGAGAGACTAGGAATTTGGATGCAGGCCTTTAAGGAGAGGAACAATAATCATACAAAATATTACATCCATAAAGTAACAAAGTATTCTAAGAACTAAGCCAACATGGGAATGGAGAAAGGAGATTCTGTTGATAGGGATGACTGCAATTAGGGATACAGACAATAGGTAAGCGTGGGTTGGAATTTATTGGAGAAAAATGGCAAAGGAACCAAAGTATTGGGAGCAAATAACTAGAGAGGGAAAGGTAAAATGGGAAGGGCCCAAGAATGTATTTGGACTGCAGGTTAGAGAGTGATATCAGTCCTTAATAAGGAAGGCAGAGTATAGGCAAAAAGAAAAAGAGTCCTAAACAAAACATCAGCACTGGTAGAGTTTTTAGTAGACTCTAGAAAAGCACCATTACAAAAGGAATAATTAGTAGAGCATATAAAATATTGCATAACATAACTATAAGAATTAATCAGAGGAGGTTAGAAAGGATTGGGAAGAGAGGTTGAATAAGCAATTCACAATGAAAATGGGAGGACACATGTTTGTCTCCCAAAAATGCAACACAATCTAGATGATTTTTGCTTGGAAATGTTTACATAGATATTTTTATATCTCAAGTAGACTCCAGAGAATTTTCCTCAGGTAGACAGCAATTTGGAGGTGTGATGGGGAAGAAAGAGGTTACTTGGGGACATATTTTCTGGGAGGGTGATGGGTTGGCAGACTCCAAGGATTCTGTATGGGATGCACTGTTCGAGATGCTTGGTGTGCATATTGGTATGATGAAGGAGATTTTTCTTAGCTATGATACAGAATCAGAATTGTCTAGACATGGTAAGGCCTTGCTGTGCCTAATTATGGTGGCTGCCAGAAAAGCACTTACTAGAAAATAGAAATCAAAATCTAAGCCAACTATATTAGAAGTAGTGAATATAGTAACAGAGATAAAATGGGAATTGAGATTTTTAGTGACTATAGTAACAGAGATAAAATGGGAATTGAGATCTTTAGAAAAGAGTAAGAGTAAACTACATAGAAAACAATGGGAATTGTGGAAACAATACATAACAGGGGAGAAATGAGGTTTAAAAGAAGGCAGGACTTAAATGAGCTATATGTAATGTTTGAAAAGGAGTGGGTAGACTGATATATAATGTTTGCAACTGGGAGTGTGTCAGTATGGTTTGTCATGTAAAATGCTTGCAACTAGGATTGTGTTGGTGTGGTTTGTTCTCATTTATATAAATGTATGATTATTAAATCACCTACGACATAAGCAAAGATGTTTCTTGGTTAAAAAAATGAGCAGAAATTAATGTTGGTATGTATGTAGGTTATATGATAAATAGCAATATACAGTGGATATAAAAAGTGTACACACCCCTGTTAAAATGCCAGGTTTTTGTGATATAAAAAAGAGGAGACCTCAATAAATAATTTCAAAACTTTTCCCACCTTTAATGTGACCTATAACCTGTACAATTCAATTGAAAAACAAACAAATCTGTTGGGGGGGGGAGCGCAAAATAAGTTGGTTGCATAAATGTGCACACCCTTTAATACTTTGTTGAAGCACCTTTTGATTTAATTACAGCATAGTTAGGTACTAGGCTATCAGCCCAAGGACCTAAGTAAGCCTAGCCAACAAGGTTCCCTGGCTTATGCCACCCAAGAAAGTTAATTTTCTGTGCCCTTGTCGAGCAGAGCCACAGAAGTGATCCCTAGGGTGTATTCCCTATTTCCCATCCACTCATCAAGATTTTTCTTGAAGAGTGCTAATGAGGAACTTTGCCTGACATAGATAGGTAAGCTTGTTCCAGAGAATAGGCAGTCTCTGGGACAAGAATCTTATCCCTCCAGCATGTCCTGTTAATTGTGGTGACAAGGTTTAGGTCCCTAGTGCATGTAACTCAGAGGGATTGGGATTTCTTTAGGTGTAGCATGTCCAACAGCTCTGGATTTGACATAGCTTTATACGTTAGGCAGATATCTCCTCGGAGTAGGCAATACGCTAGAGTAAAGCTGGAGTGTTTTGAGACCGTCAGTGTAGGGCGTCTGTTTAATCCTCTTTGTGAGGTACTGCTGTGGCCTTTCCAGCTGCTGCAATGTCTTGTGATGTACATTCCAAAAGGGGTGTTGTACTCTATAATTGGTCTAATGAATGCTGAGTAGAGGGGAACAATGACCTTTTTTCCCTGATGAGAACCCTTTTGTGATGAGGTGTGCCACACTGAAGGATTTCCTGACTACTGTGGCTATGTGATTGTCAAAGGAGAGACTACTATCTATCTGGGTCCCAAGGTCTCGTATCACACATTCAACATTAGTAGACTGCCGTTTATGTGGTAGTTTATGGGTACAGAGTTTTTACCAAAGGGGATGACAATGCACATTTTGGCCATGCCTCTGACACCAGGCATCTGTCTCAGTGAGGCCCTTCTGTAGGATGTCCACATCATTTGGGGACTTGACTGTGGCTCCTAGTTTGCAGTCATCTGCAAACTTTATTAGCCAGAGGCTTTCTCTACTTCCAACAGGAGAGGTCCCAGGACTGAATCCTGCAGTACTCCACTTGTCACTGGTTTGAAGTCAGATTTGGAGTCTACAACCTTTACAGTGTGGGTACTGTCAGTGAGCCAGTTGGCAACCCATCTTGTGACGTAGGGATTTATACCTAGTTTAGTGAGTTTAGTTATAATTCTAGAATGGGAGATGGTGTCAAAAGCCTTGGTGAGGTCAAAATAGGCTGTGTGAACCACCTTACCCTTGTCTACGACTTTGTTGACTGCCTCAAAGAAGTCAAGCAGGTTCAAAAGGCATGATCTGCCTTTCACAAACCCGAACTGGGTGAGGTCCAGAGTTTGGAGGTTACCAATGTCTTTGTTTATGAGTTCCATGATGATACGTTCCATGGCCTTGCAGACCAGGCTCATTAGGCTAATAGTGCGATAGTTCCCAGGATCAGTGGTGGCTCCCCCTTTGTGGAGTGGGATAACTATTGCTGTGTACCATTCAGTGGGCACAAAGCCTGACATGAGACTATGATTGAACATGGTGCTTAGGTGGGGAGCCAGTTTGTTCTGAAGTTCATGTAAAATGCAGCCTGGGATGTTTTCCAGTCCCATGGATTTTGTGTTTCTGGTTTTAGACAGTGTAGCTTTTATCTGCATAGATGTCGTTACAGGGACTCTGCATTCTTCCTGTATAGATATGGGCCCTTTAGGGGGTGAGAGGGGGTAAAGTTAGCACTGAACCTATCTGCCAGGATGTTGGCAATATCAGTTGGTTCTGTAATTTTCATGTCATTGTGCTGTAACTCAGAGCAGATCTGGGTGTTGCTATTGAGATTCTTGACATAGCTCTAGAATGCTTTGTGGTCACCCTTAGAATCAGTGGTGATTTTGTTTTCGTAGCTAGCTTTGGAGGATCTTATAAAGGATCTCAGCTTCTTACTGAGGCTGACCAGGGAGCTCCTCCACTCATGGGATTTTACTCTCTTTTGCAACAGTTTTTTCCTTCTGTTGTAGAGTTTGCCTATGGCAGGGGACCACCAGATTGGCTTCCTTTTTTTGGAGGATAGCACAATCCATGCACTCGTGTAAGTGCTTATAGTGTGCATTTGTGTAGGATTCAGCAGTCGTAACTGTATTGTTCATCTGCATGGGTGCCATGAATTCGCCACTTCTGTCTTAAGAAACATAAAGTTGGCTTTGGAGAAATTTTTTACTGTGGTTTCTTTAATGGTGGGTGGGGGCAGGATATGGATATCTAGGGTGATTCGCTTATGGTCAGATCTGACCAACGAGGAGTTGACTTCAGGTGTGGAACACCAGTCATTCATGTTGGTAATGACTAGATCTAGGATACTGTTGCCCCTGGTGGGGGGCTGTGGATAAGTTGATTCAGGGCATTGAAATTTATGAATTCCAGAAAGTGTTGAGTGAAGGAGTTGGTACGTGAGTAGTTTTCCCAGTTAATGGTGAGGTAGTTGAAATCGCCCATTATTAGGGTGTTTGGTTGAACCCTAATATTTTCCAGTATATCAAGAAAAGAGTGGGAATCCTGGGGCATGGTGGGGGATCTGTAGCAAGCTACAATTTGGATTGCAGTTTTGCCCAGAGTTAGTTGCACTTGGATAACCTCAGATGCATTATGCTGCACAACTAGCCTGGAGGTGTGGATATCCTTAATGAATATGGACACAGCTCTGCCTTTGGTGTTCTGGTCCAGGTTAGATAGCTGAAAAGTGTGGTATGAGTTATAGCCTGGTAATGCAGGGGTGCTCTCTAGAGTCTTGAACCAGAACTCCGTCACTGCACAGATATCAATGTTCTCCATGTTAAGAAGTGCCTCGAGTGAGTTCATTTTGAGATTTAGACTTCTAGCATTGAGTAGCATTACCCTCAGTTTTTGCTTGCCTGTTCCTTTGTCATTTGAACCTTGCCTAAAAAAGGCACTATAGGGGCGGCAGGACCCTTAGCCAGTATCCGGAATCCCAGGGGCGACAGGTGCAGGCCATCTCTGGCAAAGCATCGTGGTCTGTCGACCATGTCCTAGGCAGACAGATACTGGATCTCCTTAGAATGACACCAGAAGCTTAGCCAAATGTTGAAGTCAATCATTTTGTCCTTGTACTGAGGGGTATCATTCTGGGCGATGGCAAGATGCCAATCAGGGCTACGGTCATACCTGCCTGGGCTACAAAATCGGAGAGCTCTTCCATTCAGTCTTCTCGGGTAAGAGTCTATTAGCATGGCACATCTTCACTCGGCAATATGTGCCCACTCTTCCTTGCAAAAGCACTCCAAATCTGTCAGATTGTGAGGGCATCTCATGCACAGCCCTCTTCAGGTCACCTCACTGATTTTCTATTGGATTTAGGTCTGGGCTTGGCTGGGCCATTCCAAAACTTTCATTTTCTTCTGGTGAAGCCATTCTTTTGTTGATTTGGATTTATGCTTGGGGTCACTGTTGTGTTAAAAGGTGAAATTCCTCTTTGTCTTTCTAGCAGACCCCTGAAGGTTTTGGGCTAAAAGTGACTGGTATTTGGAACTGTTCATAATTCCCTCCACCTTGACTAAAGCCCTAGTTCCAGCTGAAGAAAAGCAACCCCAAAAAATGATACTGCCACCACCATGCTTCACCGTGGGGATGGTGTTCTTTTGGTGATGCAAAGTGTTTTTGCACCAAACGTACCTTTTGGAATTGTGACCTTGGTCTCATCAGACCATAGCACATTTTCCCACATGCTTTTGGGAGACTTGATGTATTGTTTTGCAAATTTTAGCCGGGCCTGGATGTTTTTCTCTGTAAAAAAAGGCCTCTGTCTTGCAACCCTACGTCATAGTCCAGACATAAGGAGAATACGGTAGATTGTTGCCACATGTAGTACACAACTAGTACAAAAATTCCTGCAGCTCCTTCAGTGTTGCTGTAGGTCTCTTGGCAGCCTCTCTGACCAGTTTTTGTCTCTTTTCATCAATTTTGGAGGGACGTCCAGTTCTTTGCAACATCATTGTTGTCCTATATTTTCTCCACTTTTTGACAACCATCTTCACTGTGTTCCATGGTATATCCAATGCTGTGGAAATTTTTTGTACCCTCCTCCTGTTACCTTTCAACAATGAGGTCCCTTTGATGCTTTGTAAGCTCTCTGCAAACCATGACTTGTAGCAGGCAACTGAGTAAATGTCAGGAAAGTCCTACTAGGACAGCTGAACTTTATTTGTGGTTAATCAGTCTCTCTAAGTGATGGCAGGTGTGTACCCAAGAAGACAATGTTGAAAATCAAAATGTGCTTCAACAAAGTATTAGTTTAAATGTGTACACACAATGCAACCAGCTTATTGTACATTTTTTATATTTTTCCTTTAACAGATGTTTCTCAATTCAATTGCACAGATTATAGGTCACATTTAAGGTGGGAAAAGTTTTTAAATTGTTTATTGTGGTCTTTTTTATATCACAAAAATCTGGCATTTTAACAGGGGTATGTACACTTTTTATATCCACTGTATGTGAAGTACGGTGTTTATTAATACAGTTTAATTACTTTTGTATACATTTAAATTTGTCTGTGTCAAGTGATAATTCAATAAAGGTGTTTATAACAAAAAACTAAATTAAAATAGGAAGAGATATGAAAATGAATGCATAATCAATCTCCAGGAAATGGTATTCCTGAGGAAGGTTGGAAGCTACAAGAGAAGAATGTGATAAAGATATGGAAGGTTTTGTTTAACAGTATTTTAAAAGGAAGAGAAGCACCAACATCCTGGAAGAAAGCTTGGTGGTTAATAATACCTAAAGATGGCAAAAACTAATCAGATCCAACTTTATATAAGCCCGTTTCAATGTTAACCATGCGTATGAAGTGTCTACAATAGCAAAAATAATGGCAAAAGTGTTGCGAAAATTGATAGATATGGATCAGTGTGGTTTTATGGAGGGGAGGCAAACATTTGTCAACAGTGATGATCCAGAGGGGAAACAGGATGCAATAAAAGCTAGCTGTTGGTGGATCTTGATGCACAGAAAATATTCAGACTAGGTTGGGATTTTATGAGTAGGGCAAGGGAAGCATTAGCATTTCCTGATACAATAGTAAGGTTAATAGAACCAGGTAGGGCTGTCATTGTTCCCCTTTATTTGCTTTAATATTTAGACTCACTGGCAAAGAAAATAAAGGACTCAAAGTCAAGGATGCAATTGGTATAGGCATCAAGAAATGTTTATTTGCAAATATTTTGTACCGGGGGGGGGGGGCAAGGACAGAGATCAGATCTGATGAAGTCAAATTGTTTTTGAACGAAAAGCACTAATCATTAAAGTTTCTGGGGAATTTCTACGCTCAGCTTTGGAGTTTTGTCTTTTCCAGGTTGTGTCTTGTGTTTCTTGTAGAGTTTTCAGTTGACTCTAGAGAAAATGCTGCTGCTAAAGAATGGAAAATTACTAAGGTATATAAAATACTGCAAGATAACTTACAGGAACTAATCGGAGGTTAGAAAAGATTGGGAAGGGAGATGTGATAAGTAGGAGGATGCATGTATGCCCCCCCAAATGTGCAACCAAGTCTAAAAGATTTAGGATTTTTGCTTGAAAGCAAGCATAGATATTTGTATACCTCAAGCAGACTCTAAAACATTTTTCCTTAGGTACATGCCAAATGTTGGCAGTTTTATAGGGAAGAAAGAGCTAACTGGGAACATATGTTTTGGGAGAGTAGTATATTGACAAACTAAAAATTCCCTACAGAGTACTCTGTCAGAAATATTGGGTGAGGAAATGGCTGTAACTAAGGAAATCATTTTTTGAGATGGAACCCAAGATCTGAATTTCCTAAACATAGTTAGGTCTTGTTAAATTAATTCTGGTGGCTGCAAAAAAACAGTTACTAGAAAACAGAGTCTAAGCTAACTGTATTTAAAGTACTGGATATTGTAAAAGATAAAAACTGCAGTAGGATGTTTAGAAAAGGGAAGGAACAAATTACTTAGAAAAAATGGAAATTGTGGGAACAATATATACAAAATAATGTTTTAGAGCAGGAGGGGTGAGGTTTAAGGGAAGACGGGAATTGAACAATTTATGTAACGTTGGATTAATGAAAGTTATACAAAGGAATACAAGTGATTTATGGTCTGTTTTATTTTATATAAATGCATGCTTGTTTGCCTTTAGAAATGTAACTGTCTGAACATACAAAGAATGTAACATGTATTCACCTTTACTGGAGTAATTGGGGAAAAATATGGGCAAATGAATGGTCTAGTTAATGTTCACCTCAGAAGCAATCTTTGGAATGAAGGAAGGATTCATCCTAAGAGAAACTCTATCCCTGAAGACAGTTATGTACAGTGGTTGAGAAGACAGAGCTTGTAATTCTGAAACTTTTCTGGCTGATGTAATAGCCACAATAAATGGAATCTTCCTTGACAAATACTTTGAGGGTTTCTAGGAGAGAGCTTGGAGTACCAACGTAAAACCTCAAGGAAAAGGATCCTTGTAGGCCTTAGATGAAAACCCCCTTTTAGTAAAGCCCGACCGAGTTTGGAATAGGAAAGGATAGAGGAAAACACAACTCCCTTCCCCACATGCAAAATTTGTGATACCCACAAGTTGCACCTTTATGGTAGAAAAACTAGCTCAATCGTGAAGAGAGAGATTAAAAACATAAGGACGTCTGAGACTGAAGCTGGAAAGTTGTCTATATTCCTTTCTGAAGCCCAGATGGAAATCATTTTCCATTTACTACAATATACTTTTCTTTGTAGAGGATTTTTGAGAGGCAAGGATAATTTCCTGGACAGGGGAAGGAGGCAAGATCACTGGAAGTGGAGAAACCAAGCAGTTAGTTTGAGGGATCGAAGACTGGGGATCTGTCGTTCTGACAGAGGGGAAAAAGAGATCCTGTCTGGGATCCAGTATCCATGAAGGATATTTGCTGAGACCGCAGAAAGAAGAACCATACCTGATGAGTCCAATGAGGATAAGATTGGTCTTTAACCTGCTGGCTTTCTGTAGAACTTTTGAGTATCATGGGAATCTGAGAATAGGCATCAAGTAGACCCGGGGCCAATCGTGGAGTAGTGTTGTCTCTAGGTGACTCCCCACAGAGGGGATCAGAGCAAAGTATATGCTACACTTGTTTAAATCGCAGCAAGGTTAACCTCAAAAGCTGAAAATCTCATTCGCTACTGACTCGTTCATGGACCACTCATGAAGACTAGATATAGACTTGCTCAAACTGTTTGCCAGACTGTTGGATTCTCCCAGGATATGCATAACTTTAAACTGCTTTCTCATTGCAATCACCCATTCCTAGACCCTCATGGCCTCTCTGCAGAGTGAGTAAGAACAGGTTGCCCCCTGCTTGATGTACTATACCACCGACATATTTGTCAAGATTGCAACTGTCCCCAGAGGAAGGCAGTCCTGAAAGACTTGCAATGCAAGGACAACTATCCTCATCTACAGGTGGTTTATGTGCAATTTGGTCTCTGTAGGGGATCACGTGCCTTGGATCATCCTTCCCTGAAAATGCCAACCTCACCCCAACAGGGAGGCATCTGTGGTCACTGTGGCCAAAGGAGGGGGGGGAGGAAGAACAAATGGCCTACTGAGATGAGTCTGTATGCATCCACCACTGTAGGTGATGTTTGCAAATCGGAGAAAGCTTGACTGGGGTTGATAAAGGGTGGCATCGAATGGACCACTGTACTATCAGAGTCCACTGGAAACTCACATGAAGAACCTGGCTAAGGGCACCAGGAGGATGGCAGCCTACAAGGAATCCAAGGCTACGAGAACTAGGTGAGCTGGAGGAGATGGTGTGTCTAGTAAGCACTGAACTTACTGCCCGACAGACTATATCCTCTGTGAAGGAAGAGCTGCAACTTGCGTGACTGTGTTCAACTGAGTCCCGATTAATTCTACGCAATGTTTACTGTGATTCCCTAGTGGCAGAATAGGCACAACATCATCTGAATCACCCAGAGTAGTTGATGCCTTGTAGGTGCCGTCAATTGTCCAGGTAGGAAAACACCTGGAATCTTTGCAGATGGAGATGCACTACAACTGCCATGCATTTGAACACCCAGGGAGCAATAGTGATGCCAAAGGGCAGTGCTCTGAACTGGTAATGATTGGCCCCCAGCTGGAAGTGCAGATATCTCTTAGAATGCCTATTTTGATATGATGGTATGCATCCTGGAGATTCACTAAGCACATCCAGTCATCCTTGCGCACGAGCAGCAGAATGGACTATACAATAACCATGCGGAACTTTGTCTTGACAAATAGATTCAAACTGCTCAGATCCACTAAGGGGAGGGGAGGTAATATTTACATTTAAACTATTTAGAGGAGAGAAAATTTTCACTTAACTGGAGAGAGACCCGCAATTCATAGGTGTGTACTAGGCTAATGGCCCTGGAGCCTTTACAAGCCTAGGCCACAGGATTACCCTGGCATCGTGCCACATGACCTTAGTTCGCAGTGCCTCTGTCGAGTAAAGCCACTGGAGTGATCCCTGGGGTGAATATTCTATTGCCCATCCACTCATCAAGATTTCCCTTGATGAGGGCCAGTGAGGTGCTCTGCTTGACATGTATGGGAAGTCCATTCCATAGCATGGACAGTCTCTGGGTTATGAATCTGTCCCTCCAGCATGTTTTGTTGACTGTGGTAATGAGGTTGAGGTCTCTGGAGCATGAGATGCGGATGGATTGGGATTTCTTTAGATGTAGCATTTCTAACAGATCTGGGATAGACATGGCTTTGTAAGTCAAGCAGAAATCGCCTCTAAGTAGGTATTATGAAACAGATCCTCTTTGTGAGGTACTTTTATGGCCTCTCCAGTTGTTTAGTGAGGTACATGCCAAATGAGGCATTGTACTCAATGATTGGCCTAATAAAGGAAGATTAGAGTGAGACAATTACCTCTTTCTTCCTGGATGCAAAACCCTTAGTAATGAGATTTGCCACACAGAAGGACTTTCTGACCATAGTGGCAATGTGGTGGTCAAAAGAGAAGTTGCTGTCAACCTGTGTTCCCAGATCTCTTGTAACACCTTCTGTGTTCAGTGGACTAGCATCGATGTGGTAATTCATGGGAACCGGGTTTTTCCCAAAGGGGATGATGACATTTTTTGGCATTGAGCTTAAGGCCATGGTTCTGATACCAGTCATTGGTCTCAGTGAGGCCTTTCTGTAGGATGTCAACATCACTTGGGGAGTTAATAATAGCGCCCAACTTGCAATCATCTGCAAACTTTGCTAGACAGAGTCCCTTTGTGTTGGCCTGGACTTCAGAGAAGTAGATATCAAACAGGAGAGGACCCAGGACTGAACCCTACGGGACTCCACTCATGACTGGTCGGCAGTCTGACTTGGAGTCAGCTACTTTCACACTGTGGGTTCTACCTGTGAGCCAGTTTGAACTCACCTAGTGATACAGGGGTTGATGCCTAGCTTAGTGAGTTTTTCTATGATTCCTGAGTGGAGAATGGTATCAAAGGCCTTGGCCAGATCAAGGTAGGCTGTATGAACCACCTTGTCTTCATCCACAGCTCTGGTGATTGACTCAAAGAAGTCGACCAAGTTGAGCAGGCATGATCGACCCTTCACAAAACCAAACTGTGTGGGATCGAGAGTTTGGAGATTCCCTATATCCTTGTTTATTAGGTCCATGATGATGTGTTCCATAGCTTTGCATATCAGAATCATCAGGCTAATGGGGCGATAGTTCCCAGGTTCTGTAGTCACTCCTCCTTTGTGGAGAGGGGTGATTGTAGCAGTGTGCCATTTGGTAGGGACAAAGGCTGAGGTGAGGCTGTGTTGAACAGGGGACACAGGTGAGGTGCCAGTTCACTCTGTATTTCATGTAGAACACAGCCAGGGATATTGCCAGGTCCCAAAGAAGCTGTATTCTTAGCCTTGGACAGTGCTGTTTTAATCTGTGCAACAGTAATACTGGGTGCCTGGCAATCTACTGGCATTGATTTGTCTTTGGGGGGGTAAAGTTGGCACTGAATCTGTCAGCCAGTATATTGGCAATATCTGTTCGCTCAGTATAGGAGGTACCATTGTGCAACAGCTCTGAGCAAATCTGGGTATTGCCATGGAGATTCTTTACATAACTATAGAAGGCCTTGTAGTTGTCTTTACTATCTGCTGCAATTCTATTTTCATAGCTAGCTTTAGAGGATTTGATGAGGGATCTCAAAATTTTGTTGAGACTGATAAGGGAGTTTTTCCAGTCTTGGGACTTCACCTTATTCTGCATCGGTTTCCTCCTTCTGTTGTAGTTTGCTTATGGCAGGGGACCACCAGATTAGCTTCCTTTTTTTTTTGGAGGAGAGCATCTTGGTTCTATTGGTTATGGTGAGATCCATGCATTTGTGCACCTGTTTGTACAGTGCATTGGTATATGATTTGGCAGTCATGCAACTATTATCCATTTGCATGGTTGCTGTGAAGTTAGCCACCTCTGTTTTTAGGAGCCCAAAGTTAGCTTTGGAGAAGTTTTTCATGGTGGTTATCTTTGTGTGTGTGTGGGGGGGGGAGGGTGTGGATTTCCAAGTTGATTAGTTTGTGGTCAGATCAAACTAGGGAAGAGTTAACTATTGGTGTAGAGCAAAGGTCGCCCATGTTAGTAATGACCAGGTCAAGGATGTTGCTACCTCTAGTGGGATACGAACGAGCTAAGCCAGGGCATTGGAATTCATGAATTCCAGGAAATGTTGGGCAACTGTATTGGTACACAAGTAATTTTCCCAGTTAATGGAAGGATAGTTGAAGTTGCTCAGTATGAGTGTTAGCTTGGACCCTAATATTCCCTAGGGTGCTTAGGAATGTGCAGGGAGAGTCTTGGGACATGGTTGGGGACCTATAGCAGGCTATGACCTGAATCACTGTCTTATCCAGTGTTAGCTTCACCTGAAGTATCTCTGATGCGTTATGTTGGGTTACCAGTCTGGAGGTGTGCGCATCCTTTACGACTATGGAAACACCACTGCCTTTGGAGCCACGGTTTGGGGCTGAGAGGTGTGGAATGAGTTATAGCCTGGTAGTGCAGGGGTGCTTTCTGCTGCCTTGAACCAGGTCTCTGTTACAGCACAAATGTTGATGTTCTCCATTTTAAGGAGTGCTTCGAACGAGTGCATTTTGAGATTTAGACTTCTAGCATTGAGCAGCATGACCCCCAGATTGCATTTGTTTGTAGCTGTTATGGTGGTAATTTGATCTTGAGAACACAGTCTAAAAAAGGCACTATTGGGGTAGCAAGAGCCTTGGCCAGTATTTGGAAACACAAGGGTGACAGATGCAGGCCATCTCTGGCAAAGCATAGAGGTCTGTCAATCATGTCATTTATTTATTTTCCAGTTTGATGACCGGGGAGGTCCACTGGGCTCAAAGAGCCCATTTTCAGTGGAGGCCAGGGGAGAAAAGCTCCAATAACACATAGTACAAGCTCCGTAATATGAAGTACAATACATAGTGGAAACACAAACAAACTAAGCAAATTTTACATACAAAATAGCAAAAACTAAACAAAAGTTAAAACAGCAGCTTGGAGAAGGATGTAAAGCATATTTACATGTTTAATGGTTGAGAACAGTAGTACAAGGTTAAATTAATACAGAGGTTTAAATCATCCGAGAATGATATAGAAGTAACATTAGCATGGATGAGTTCTTTATGCATAAATATTAGCATGAGTTAAATTAATCATCTTCTTGTGGCTTTTCCTGGTTAGGGGTCGCCACAGTGGATCACCTGTCTGCTCATGATTGGCAGTGGAGTTTTACAGTGTCGAGTTGCAGCCCGGCACCTAACCTTCCACAGAAGGCAGACACACTCGTGCCCAAGGCCAATTTAGAGTGTCCAATCCACCTACAGCATGTCTTTGGGATGTGGGAGGAAACCGGATCACCCGGAGGAAACCCACGCAACCACAGGGAGGAAATGCAGACTCCACACAGAAGGCACCCCAATCAAGGATTGAACCGGAAAACCTCTTGCTGTGAGGCGGCAACACTAACTGCTGCACCACTGTGGCTGCCCAGCAGGAGTTAAATTAATACAGTGGATTAAATCCTCAGAGTGGTACAGAGGTAGCATTAGCATGAAGGCAGTACATAGGGTTAATCAATAGTGTACAAGGAAGAACAAACTTTGTGTGTTATAAAGTATTTATGTATTAAGCAGGTTAGGTAGGTGGAGTGCAATTGCATTTCCATTTTTGGAAGAGGTAAGAATGAGAAGTTATGTACTTACCATAACGTTCCATGTTAGTTATCTTCTCGCCTTCTTTCTTGCTGGATGAGTTCGGAGCCGAACCTCGGCTCCGATTCGGCCTATTACTAAAGCTCGAGAGCTATTTTTACCCGCTCGAGGCTATCCTATGTCCCATAATGCTAGGCGTGATATACCCAGATCTCGTTTGATAGCTAACACTATGGACATACATGTCCCCACCATGACAGAGAATATATATATATATATATATATATATATATATATATATATATATATATAAAATCTACCTCTATACATCTAGGTATAAAAAACTCTTATAAGAATTACCAAGAAAGGGAAAGAGGTAGCTAAGGAGATAACTTTCATGATAACACATCTCAGAAGATACTCTCAGTCTTGCCAGGCTAGGGGGATGGAGGGTGGGACGCAAGAAAGAAGGCGAGAAGACAACTAACATGAAACATTATGGTAAGTACATAACTTCTCAATGTTTAGTTGTCAATCTCACCTTCTTGCTGGATGGGACAACGTCCCTAGCACCTTAGTCCTGGGTGGCTGAATGGAACAAACTCTTGAGTACAGTGGAACCAAAATCAGCCCTACTTCTAGAGGTCATGTCCAGCTTGTAATGAGAAATGAAGGTATGAGGAAAGTCCCATGTGGCCGCTGCACAAATGGAATCCATTGGCAATCTTGCCTGAAAGGCTACTGAAGAAGCTAATGCTCTGGTTGAATGCGCTATGGGCTTAATAGGGAGTTCTTTATGCCTCAATTGGTAAATCAACATGATAACAGAGGTCAACCACCTGGACAAGGTTACTTTGGAAACTGGCAGGCCTTGTTTCCCTTCCGCGTAAGACAGGAAGAGCTGTTCTGATTTCCTCATCTGCTTGGTTCTATCCAGGTAGAAGCGTAATTGACGGTGAATGTCCAGACAATGCAACTTCTGTTCAGACCTATTGGTATAAAGTGGGAAGAAAACAGGAAGATCGATGGTCTGATTCAGATTTTTTTCAGAGAGTACTTTGGGTAAAAAGGACGGATTAGTTCTAAGTGACACTCTATCTTTATGATAAGGTAAGGAGGGCGAACACAAAGGGCTTGAAGCTCTGATACCCTTCTCGCTGAAGTGATGGCTACTAAAAACAGAGTTTTCCAAGAGAGCAACTTTAATGAACAGGAAGCCGCAGGTTCAAAGGGAGAGAGAATTAAAGATGACAGCACCAAATTTAGGTCCCATGGTGGGGGAGGATCTTTTACCGGGGGCCTAAGTAAGAGGGTTCCTTTTAGAAAGGCTTTACAAAGTTTGTGAGACATAATGCTGGTCTCTGACAATCCAACGTGAAAATTCGCAATGGCTGCCAACTGAACTCTGATGGTGGCTGAAGAAGATTCCATTTGAAAAAGTTCTGCCAAAAACTCTAAGACTGTATGGACTGGGGCTGTAAAAGGGTCAACTTGTTTCTCCCTTGCCCAAACAGAGAAATGCTTCCATTTGCTAGCATAAGTCTTTCTGGTAGTAGACTTGTGCGAAGCGAGGATGATGTCACAAACTGAATGAGAGATTGAGGGAAGCCTGGCTAGGGTTGGAAGTGGAGCAACCAAGCTGTGAGGTTGAGAGATTGATGCAGCCCGCCCGACTGATGTGTCAGAAGATCTGGCACTGGGTCCAGATGCCAGGGTTGATCTAGTAAATGACGTTGCAGGAACGGAAACCAAATTTGTCGAGGCCAGTAAGGGGCAACAAGGATCATTCTGGATCTCAAAACAGTTGCTTTCTGGATTAGCTGAGTAATTAAGGGAAAAGGGGGAAAAGCATACAGAAGACCCCGGGGCCAATCGTGGACTACAGCGTCTCTGGGGGGAAGACCTGGGAGAGGGAAGAGGGTGAAGAAGTCTGGCCACTTGCTGTTTTGAGGGGTTGCAAAAAGATCGCAGCAAGGCTGACCCCACATCCTGAAGATTTTTTCCGCTACTAGCTGGTTGAGAGACCACTCGTGGGGCATGAGAATGGCTCTGCTCAGCCTGTCCGCTATGACGTTGGACTTCCCGGAGATATGCATTGCTACCAGAAACCATTGAGAAGAGATCGCCCACTGCCACAGTCTGAGTGCTTCTCGACATAGGGGGTAGGACCTGGTTCCGCCCTGCTTGTTGATGTACCACACTACAGACATATTGTCTGTCTGAATTGCAATAGTCCCGGTGGGTGGAGAGTCTTGAAGGGCCTGCAACGCTAAAAGTACCGCTCTCATTTCCAAGACATTTATGTGCAGGTGGCTTTCGAAAGGCTGCCATGTGCCCTGGATTGTCCTGCCCTGAAAATGCCCCCCCACCCGATCAGGGAGGCATCCGTTGTCACAGTAGCCACAGGAGGAGGAAGGACAAAGGGTCTGCCCTGAAGAACCTGAGGGGAGACCATCCACCACGAAAGGTGCCTTTTGCATGACTGAGTGATTAGAATGCTGTGTGACATTGGAAGCTGTTGAAAGGACCACTGGGAAAATAGCATCCATTGCAGGATCCGCATGTGAAAACGAGCTAGGGGAAGTAATGTGATAGCTGCTGCCATGAGACCTAGGGTTTTTAGTACGAATCTGGCCTGGACTCTGCTCTCTTGTAGTAGGATTTGAACATGACCTCGAATGTCTGAAATCCTTTGTACCGGCAGTTTTGCGGACATTTCGACAGTGTTTAAAACGGTGCCTATGAAGGTAATAGGCTGACAAGGCAGACTTTTCAGAGTTTATAGAGATACCTAGCTCATTGCAAATTTGGAGGGTATAATCTCTGGAATGGAGTAGCTGACGCTTGGTGGTGGCAGTAAGGAGCCAGTCATCTAAGTATGGAAAAACCTGGAATCCTTTTCATCTCAGGTGAGCCGCAACTACTGCCATGCATTTGGTAAACACCCTGGGGGCTGTGGTGAGGCCAAAGGGCAGGGCTCTGAATTGGTAGTGACTGGCTCCCAGCTGGAAGCGGAGAAACCTCCTGGAGCACCTGTTCATTTTGATATGATAGTACGCATCCTGAAGGTCTATAGGGCACATCCAATTGTCCTGACCCAGGAAGGGTAGAATGGACTGAAGCATGACCATCCGGAATTTTGTTCTTTGAACAGACTTGTTCATCCTGCTGAGATCCAAAATAGGTCTCCAGTCCCCTGTCTTTTTTGGTACCAAAAAGAACTCGGAGTAGACTCCGGATCCTTGTTGGTCTGCTGGGACTGGCTGGATGGCTCTCTTTTCTAGCAGCTTTGAAATTTCTAGTGCTGTTTGATCCCTCAGACCAGGTGGAATGTCTGGAAGGGGCCCTTTTGGCTGTTGTGGGGTATGAATAAAGGGAATTTTGTAACCCTCGGATATGATCGACCATACCCAATTGTCTTGTGTGAGGGAATGCCAGGCTTCTGGGTACAGTGATAGCCTTCCCCAACTGCCTCCGAAGGTGGACAGTCGGGCAGCTCCTCAGGGGTGCTGGAAGGGTTTGTCAGAGAAGGATTCTCTGCTACCCTGATTCTGCGGACCCCCCCTGCCCCTCGGGCGGTGTCTATTATTGTTCCCTCCTCTGCCTCTGGAGGGAAGCTCACCACGTGCGTCAGGCAGTACTCCCTGAGGTTTGCGGAACCACATTTTCCCACCCTTCTGACCCTTAGGGTATGGTCCAGAAGGGGTAGAAAAACTGACTCCTACGGCAGAGAGAGTCTTGCCTTCCTGCTCGCACCTGGTCAACGTATCCTTCACTTGAGGTCCAAACAAGGCAGAGCCATCAAAGTGGGTGTTAGTGAAGGACACCTTGAAGGAGTCAGCAAAATTGCAAAGCCGCATCCAGGCGTGTCTCCTTAGAGCAACACCTGTGCCTGCAGCCCTACTCGCTCCATCGGCTGCATAGGAAATGAGCCGCATGGAGGAGTTGACAAAGAGTTTAGGGTCCCCAGCTGGGAGTTGATCTTTTCCTGAGACCCCGCAGCTGATGGGTCCTGTAAGGTATCACCCAGTTCCTTGAAATGGCACAAATAATTCAGCGACCGCATAGCAAAGGTCGCTGAGGAAAACATCCGCTTGCCATACCTGTCCATAGTCCTAGATTCCTTATTAGGAGGATGGACAGGTACTGAAGGGTCAGCCAACTCCTTTTTAGTGGCCGCCCCCATCACTATGGCATCAACAGGGACGCCCTTAGTTAGAAACTGCTTGTCAGAAGGGGCTGTAATAAATTTTGTAGGCCTCCGGGGAGTTGGTTCCATAGTATCCAGAGCCGTCCTCGCCTTTCGAGCCACCACATCCATGAGCGGGTCAAAAGGCGGAGACATCCAGGAGGTGGAAGGGCGAGAACCAAACGCATCCAGGTACACCGACTCGTCCTCAGAAGGGTTAAGGGCAGACCAGTTTCCCCTCTGCTTAAGAATCTCCAGGATGTCAGAAAATGAGACATCCTCAGAGGGGGACCTTGGGGACCCTTCTGAGTCCTCCAAGTCAGTGTCCGATGGGACTGACTCGGGAGTTTACATGCTTCCTCTTGCATTTTCTCTTCTGAGGGGGCACCGCTGAAGGATCAGGGGAGACCTCGGAAGAGGAGGATACGCCCAATGGGGCTACCTGTAGCATCGGTTCTCCACGCTCGGGATCGGGAGAGCGGGTAGTGACTGAAGCAGGCACCATAGAGGGAGGAGCCGACAGTGGAGCAGGCACAGGGGCCAGCACACTCTTCATGACCTCAACGGCGCTCCTATCAGGCAAGGAAGGGGGTCCCCGCTCCGAAGAGACAAGGACTCCTCCCGGCACCGAGAGGGACGGCTCCAAGGCCGATGTCGGGGCCAAACTCACCTGCGCTGAAGCTCCGAGAGGGAGAACGGGGTTGGACAAGGGTCCGATGCCACTCGCCCCTTTGGAGCCAACGAGAGAGTCCCGGCACCCGGATCCCTCCAAGAATGGAACCAAGGAAGAGATCGGAGCCGACGAGGGAGCTGAAAGGAGTGGTATCGGCACCGACGTTCCGACTCCTACGATTTCTGGCTCCAAACTCACAGGAAGAGTCGGAGGAGGAATCAAGGGGGGAGTGAAAGCCACTGCCTGATGAGGAGGGCTATGCAACATTTGGGCCAATGCCTGCGACTTAAGTAGTCTGCTAACCACCCTATCGAGATCATAGTCTGACAGCCTGGAAGACCGAGAAGAATGGGACCTGTGACTCCGCTCCGATAAGGGAGACTTCGGAGCTGAATGGATAGATTCCAGGGAAGGAGACCTGGAACGCTTCTTGCTCGAAGACGGCTCCGACATCAGAGTCAGAGCCGACTGAAGCCTCGAATCATCGGTTCTGGCCGGAACCGATGCAGTGGTAGTAGTAGCACTGCTCGGCGATGGCTCCGAACATGGAGCCGATGGTTTGGCGGGCTTGGAAGGTTTACCCGACGAAGGCTTAGCCGGGGAACCTTCAGGCTTTAACAAGCCTCTCAAAATAAGTTTGTTTCTGCGTTCTTGCAGGACTCTTGGACTGAACGCATGGCAGACAGAACAAGAGTCCTACAGGTGCAGAGGGCCCAAGCAATATACACAAGAAGTGTGACTGTCTGTGTGAGACATCTTCTGACAGCACGAGTCACACTTCTTGAAGCCCGAGACCTTGGTGTCTTTTGACATCCTGAAAAAAGGATGACGGGCAGAAAAAAACAACTCAGGGAGGTCTAGTCACAATCAGCCCAACACACACACACAAAAAGGTTGTAACAGACCAGAACAAACAAAAAAAACCCCACACTTAATACAATTTAACTAGGCACACATACATCTACAGACAAAAAAGTATGGAAGAGGTTTGGCCAAGGGCCTAACTATTAGGTGAGGGGAAAAACTGTATCAAAAACTACCTAAGGGGGAATCCTAAACAGGGATCTAAAGGGTAGTAACTATAAAACACTATTGCTAAGATTTTAACCCAAAAAGCTGACTAAAAACAAGAAACATATTAATACAACCTGGAGCCGGCAAAAAGATGCAACCTCGTAGCTGAAGTGGCAAACGAGATCTGGGTATATTACGTCTAGCATTATGGGACATAGGATAGCCTCGAGCCGGTAAAAATAGCTCTTGAGCTTTAGTAATAGGCAGAGGTGGAGCCGAGGTTCGGCTCCGAACCCATCCAGCAAAAATGAAGGCAAGATTGACAACCTAACATTGCAGCTGAGTTTTAAAGTTGAAGTGTTCAGAGTTCTCAAAAATTCTTAGAGATGGAGGGAGAGAATTCCATTTTTTGGCGATGGAAAAGGATAGGAGAAGCTGACCAGTGGGATGGTTTGGTTTATAAACACAGATTAGATTTTGGTGGGTAGATCTTAGAGTTCTGTTTGGGGTGTATAATGTTAAGATGTTTGTTAGTGCTGGGCATATAGTTGGTTTGAAAATAAGCTTGTGAGTGGTGATGAGTTGGAGGTAGTCAAGGTAGTTTGGGAGTTCTAGCCCTTGCAGCCGGTGGAGAGGTTTACAGTGGTGAGTGGAGTATATGGAAGTGATGGCGAACTTTGAGATTTTATTGCAACAGAATTCTAGTTTAGAAGAGATGGAGGAAGATAGGTTGGTTAGTAGGGGAGCACCATACATTAGTGAAGGCAGTGGCAAGGGTCTGTCTTGTTGAGAGGGAGTGGGAGCTTGTGTACAGAATGCCAAGTTTCTGATGGGTTTTCTTTATATTTAGCTGAATACGGGTATGAAATTTTAGGCGTTAGTCAATAGTAACTCCAAGAAGTTTAGCAAAAGGAACAACTTCTGTAGTAGAGTTGGCAAGGCTTGTAATCTTGAAAAAGGTTTTGTCTAAGCGGATAGATTTTGTGGGGAGAACAGAAGGATCTTTGATTTGTTGGCATTCCAAGAGAGGTGATTTTGGAGGAGCCAATTCTCAATAGTTTAGAAGGCAGTTTGAGTTTTTGTTTGGAGCTCAAGGAGGTTTGATGCAAAGCAAACCAAAGTAGAGTCATCTGCATATTGTACTTTAGTGTTACGAATGGCTGCATGGAAATCATTAATGAAGATATTGAATGGATCCCTGGGGTACCCCTGTTGGGGTGGGAAGGAAGGCTGAGGTGCCAGTCTTCCATTTTACTGCCTGAGATCTGTCAGAGAGGTAGCTGCTGAACCAGGTAATGGTGTTTTGTGAGAGGTTAAGATTGGAAAGGTGGTGAAGAAGGTGGGTATGGGAGACTGTCTCGAAAGCCTTGCAGAGGTCAAGGAGGACTGTGGATACAAGTTCTCTGGAGTCATGGGCATGGTTTACGATGTCTAGAGAAGAGCTGTTATTGTGCTATGGCCAGGACAGAACCCATATTGTGTTGGGGTGAGGAGTTGGTTATGTGTATAATGAATGGCATGAGCTGGAGATGGATGCATTTTTTCAAGAATTTTTGAAATAGGGGAGAGAATCGCTATGGGTCAAAAGCTGGAGATATTATTTTTGCCTCCTTCATGGAGGGGTAGGATAAAGGCTGCACGCCACAGTTTGAGGACATATGATTCTTGTATGGATCTGTTGATGAGTATGCTAATGGGGATGGCGATGCGGTCTGCTGCAATTCTTAAAAAAGAGTGAGGGGATATTGTCAGGGGCATTGGAGCAAGGCTTAAGCTTAGAGAGAATTTTTTTTATACATGAAGTGGGAATGGGTTTGAGGTAAGTTTGTGTTGTATGGTTGGGCAGAGGGTTTGATTTGGGGGTAGGTGTTGCTTGGGAATGTTTTAATGAGTTCTGCTATAGAGTTAGTAAAGAAGGGGTTAAACAGAGTAGCTATTTCTGGGTCAGATTTACTAGTGTCAGGGCAAGGGTTATTTTTGGTGCCTGGGTTGAGAAGTGAGTTGATGGATTTCCTAAATTGTTTGGGGTTAGAGGAGCGGTTAGACTGGAGTTTGATATAGTATGCTTTTTTGTCTTGTATGATACATTTTTTGGCTAAGTTGAAGAGTTGTTTATATTTAAAAAGGGTATCAGGATGCCTATTATGATGGTACAGTTTCCAGGTCTTGTCCCTTTGTTGCATGAGTGTTTTGGTATCTTTACTAAGCCAAGGGGCGGAATTGTTTTTTATATGTGTTATTCTTGGAGGGGCTTGGGAGTTAAGAGTGTCTAAGAAGGTTGAGTTGAAGAATTTGACAGCACTGTCCAGAGGTAGAATTTTTAGTGTGTCCCATTTATCAATTTGAAAGAATTGGAAAAAGTTGTAGGGTTAAAGTTGTTGAGATTCCAAGTATGGATATATTGGTGTAGATATGGAGAGGAGGGGGTTGCTCTATGGATGAAGGCTGGTAAGTGATCACTGATAGAGTCTGGTAAGGTGCCAGTGTGGGAGATCCTGTTTGGGTGGGAGACAAGGAGCCTGGGGGGTTATTTTAATCAGGCCTGGTTATAGCATTTGTGATTTGGGTGAAATTACATAGAGTGGGGTTATTTGCAGTAATTTTGGGTATGTCTCAAGCTCGATATTATATGATGCCCATAGAAGAATTTCCTCAAGTGTGTTAATGTTGTTTCCAGAGGGGTATAGAGGTCTATAACACAAATGCTTTTCTGGTTATTTAGTTTGAGATTTCCTATGACTAGTTCAGCATTGCTGAACTGTGGAATAGGATTTTGGTAGGGAGTGATGGAGAGTAGGCTAGAGTAGATTAAGGCTACTCCGCCACCCTTCTTTTTTAGGTGGTCTTGTCTAAGTACTTGAAACCCAGGGGGTAGTACTTCAGAGTCTGAAATGTTGGGTTTTAGCCATGTCTGAGAGACAGCTGCTATGTCAGGTTGGGTATGGGATAGCCAAGTGTGGAAGTGGGCTAATTTGTTTCTTAGACTCTGGGCATTGATGGTCAAGATCTTGAGGTATTTAGGGTTGGTAGTATGGGTGGTAATGGGGAGAGATGGATTGCAGATGGTACTAGGTCCTGGGTTGGGGTATATGTCTCCTGCTAGGCATAGGCAGTTAAATGGGACTGAGCGCAGGGGTTTGGATTTGCTCCTAGAGTTTGGTGGGAGGTACAATAGTGCTTTGGGAACATGACATTTCATTGAGGATAGGAGTTTTAGTTTAAAGCAGGGATTCCCTTAGAATGACACCAGAAACTTAGCCAATTGTTAAAATCAATCATTTTCTGCTTGTACTGTGGTATCACTCTGGGAAATGGTAGGATGCTGCTCAGGGATAGGGTCATACCCGCCTGGGCTACATAATCCGAGAGCTCCTCCACGTTTCTTTTCATGTAATCCAGGGAAGTATGTCTCGGGTCATTCACACCCACATGTACAATGAGTCATAATTGTCCCTGTTGTTGAGGGACCTGAGTGTGTATGTTATGTGGCAGATCCTGGCACCTGACAGGCAGCTGAAGTTACTTTCTCCTTATTCAACCTATCAAGTGGGACATCAGTGTGCCTATCGTGTCATCTATGGACTAGTGTGGTTGGCATGCTGTTTTGCCCTAGGGGCTTTGGTTGAGTGGCACACTGTTTAGGAGAGTTGTGTATCTCGTGATTAGTGTTGCAGTGGTAAAGTGCATTTCTGCCTTGGAGGTCTCTGCTATTTGCATAGATTTTTATTGACAGCCTCCGCGAAGGTGGGTGTATGGTTTGTGTTTTTATTTGAGGGCAGTGTCAGTGTATGTTCTAGAGGGCTATGTGTTCCACGTGATGTGGTGCAAGTGTTGACCTTCTCCTTTTGACCAGCTATCCTGGTCTTGGCTGGAGAGTGCATGACTTCCAATTTGGATATATAAGTGCATCTCTCACAAGTCTGAATGCTGGGAGGTGAGAGGAGAGGGTTGTCAGTGTACATGAGGCAGTTGCTACATTGCCTTAAGATACCCAAGTTCACCAGGTTAATAGGAGAAAGCACAGGGAACTGACCTTTAGACATGCCTGGAGGGGTGGACATTAAGTACTGGAGCAGTTTCCTTGAACATTTAGTGCTGGTAGCACTTTTGTGTGCTACAATAAATGCTACAAGTAGTCTGGTAAAGTGCTAGACTAATAAGCTAGTAAAAGTGCAGAAGAGAATAGAACTAGCAGATCCAAGGGAAAACTGAAAAGCAGACTTTGGCACAGCTCAGAAGCTTACAAACAGTCCTGGATACAGCAAACCTGTATCTGGACTAGAGTGGTTACAGGAAAGGTGCAAATGATGGCTTTTAAAACAGAAAGTTGAAGGAGATGGAAAAAACCTGCCCAAACGGCCAATAGACTACAATTTCTGGGCAAGAAAACACTCTTCTTGTGGCAGATAGGCTACCTAGTGCTTACCACTCTCACTGATGAGCTAGAAGGCTTCCCTCAGACACAGAAAGGCTTGGGGGGGGGGGCTAAGAAGCTTACAAACAGTCCTGGATACAGATGATCTGTATCTGGACTGGACTAATTACAGGAAAGGCAGGAAACAAAAAAAAAATCTAAGCTTAACAGAAAAACAGCACTAAAAAAATTCAAGTGCAGTGCAATCTAGCATGTGTGTAGCAATATTAAGGCTAAAGTGATGGGACTGGTAGGAGAGCCTGAAATCAACTGTACTCAGCTGAGTGAGCAAATGAGACAGACCCAGGAGGAATGTTCAAACAATTTATAGGAGAGGCTCGCAATTCCAAAGCCACCAAGATTAATATCACTATAAGAACAGGGAGGGAGGGGAAACTAACTGCAGAGAGACAGACCACACAATATTCAATGAAACAAAAATTCGGTACTATCTGCAACACTGGGAATTTATACTTAACTCACCTTGTAATAGTTGAATTCAGGTAGATAGCAGCCAGCAACTCAGACATTTCAGCAAAAATTAAATTCACAGATATGTGGCTAACGCTTATAAGCACAGAAAAACCCTCTAGGCAGAGTTAAAACCGAATATCAGAAGTGAAAATAAACTGAAAACAGTTTGTACACTTGTAGGAAGGTAACTGCAGAGAGAGACCACACAATACTCAATGAAACAAACAAACATAAAATTCAGTACTATCTGTAACACTGGGAGTTTATACTTAACTCAGCTAGTTGAATGCAAGTAGACAGCAGCCAGCCAACAACTCAGACATTTCAGCAGAAATAGTGACGGTTTGTAATGGAGAAACGAGATCTGTGGGTATGAAAAGGAATGAGGCATCATGGTAGAGGAAGGAGTTTGAGGTTTGGATCGTATGTGTGAAAGAAATGGCAAAGTTGGATCAGAGGACAGACCCAAAGACCCATTTGTGATGCATAATGAAACAGACATCATTAAGCATACATGAGCATGCACACACTGGGAACTTGCAAGGAAGTACTGAAATAACCCTTAAAGTCATAGGATGCTACTACCACTTACCAAACCATTTAAGCAAGCCAGCTCACAATGTTACATACAAAAGAATAAATGGGACAGTGCTGATTTGGAATTGCATCTAGCCCAAGCACTGACAGTTTGTGACCCTTGCCTTAGGGAAACTATCTTAAATGTTTCTTATGAAAACTTTGGTGTACTTCTTGACATCTTATTTACCTTTCATAAGCACAAGGTTCTCAGGGAGTTTTAGAGTGGTCTGAACTGGATAGAAATATAACAGGGCCATGTTTTTGTGATTGGATAATTTGGCTGGCTCCTTGTTTCTTTGCCTTATATTGCTAATGTTTAAACCAGTTTGTACTTGTTTGCTAGAAGCTACAGCAAGTTAGGCCTTATGCCTTTGGTCTGCTGTTTTATGCTGTGAAACTACAAAAGTCTATTTTCAACTGTTTCTGCACTTAAAAAATATTTGTGGCATATCTATAAACGGTGCAACTGTTTTTTAGACCTAGTGAATTCAATCCTTACACCCGTGTTCTGATGTATCCCACCCACCTGCTGTTGTGGTATTAAAGCTTGGTAGCTTTTGAGTTGCCCACCTCTACTATACATTTCATATTGGACACTCCCTACAGTCCCACCATGTCAGCTCATTCTACAGAGTTCAGTCAGATCAATTGTGAAGGCCCACCCTTTAGCTTTTTAACCTTGAATTATCTTTGGTTGCCTTACTTTCTACTAAAAAAAAAAAACTCTTGTGCCTCTTCCTACTTCATTTTGCTTGTGCTTAGGTATTCAACTACATTTAGTTTGCCACATTAGTTACTGCTTGCCTCTAGCCTTATACTTTGAGCTGCTTTTTGCTGTTGTGATTTTGAGCTAATTTATCACATTTGCACTGTTTTACAGCAAATTTACTGATTAACTGTATTTCATTGCTATTTACTGCAAATCATTACAGTATACCTGGTACTGAGAAGATAGTCAACATACACCACAACTCAACCACCAACCACAGCTACACAACACACACCCACATATGTGGAGGTCCTCAACAAAAACATACCCAAAGGAGAGAAATCTCAGAGGCAAAAAAAAAACTCCACTGCCCTCCACACACCTGTGTCACAGCCACTAAGGCCTAAACATAAACCCAACATATTAGTCACAAAAGACTCCACTGTGAGACATACCCCTCACCAGGCTGGATGTGGAGAAAGTCCAAAACAACTGATAGGCAGCTAAATGAATCTGTAAACACCAAACTTCAACACTGCAAAGACAATCCAGAATCCAACAGTCCACAAAGAAAGTTTAATGTAAGCTTTTGAGTACACACTCAAAAACACATACAGGCCCCTATAGCACCAGAGTAAAATACACACAGATATGGAGAAAGTCAGTTAGTTGTTTGTCAGGTGCCAGAATCTGCCTCATCACCCATGCACTCAAGTTTCTCAACAACAGATACTGTTCGGACTCCGTCATAGACCTTGTTGGTGTGAATGAATTGAGACGTACCTCCCTGGACTACACAGAGACAGGACATGATCCCCAGTCATCTGGGATACACCTTTCCACTATACTGCTACGAGTACCTTCAGCACCCATTTCTTCCCCAACTCAATCTTGATCATATATACCCTGGCTTCACCTCAGCCAGATGCTTTCTCAGACTTCATTTTTGTTAGTGCAACTGTTCTTTCGTCTAGGGTGGGCTCCTCTTCTTTTATTGTAGGCAGTGTATCCTTTATGGTGTCTTCTTTCAGTCTGTGGGAAGTACCCCTTCCATCTACCTTTAAAGGATTATGGACTAGTTGTTGCCTGTATCCATTGTGTGTGTGATGACCATCTTCTCTCCCCCTTTGCCTTGCAACTTGAGAGTTTGTGCCATCTGCCAAATCACTTTTCAGAAACTGGTAGAGTGCCTCTTAAGCCTTGCTCTTCACTACTACAACTGCTCTTTCAGCCAACCAGCATTACTTGCAAGTCTGGCCCATCTTTTTTTAACCCACTTTTTCCTGTATTTCTGAAATCACCACTTGTGATATAGGCAAATTTACATTTACACAAACATACAAAGAAATCCAGCAAAATCAGACTTCCCACTGAGCGATTCCTTAAACCCAGTGTTAAAAGGTAACTTGCATATATCCCATGTTGGCTCCAAGGACATCAGGTGTTTCAGCTAAATGGCAATTCTACATGTCCATGACTAAGTCTATTTCTGTACAAATTCAAGCCAAAAAAAGCCAAACCCCACTAGCTGTGGACATGCATGCTTTTGCCTTCTTATGGCACCATCAGCACATCATAAGTGGAATGTTTGGCTATCATTTGGAAACACAGGTGTGTCATACCCAACTGATATCCATAAACCATAGGGTGACTGCAAAATATCCCAACAAACTAAAACAATGAGTAAAAAGGTCACAAAAAAGTTAAACAAATGCAAAGAAAAATCTAGCAAAACTAGACTTTGCACTGTGTGATTCCTTAAACCTCTTGTGTTAGAGGTGACATGGGACATATACAAATTACCTTTTAAGGACATCAGGTGTTTCAGCTAAATGGCAATTCTGAATGTCCATGACCTTTTCTTTTAACCTGTATTATATATTACAATATATATATGTGAAGTATATGTATAAAGTATATACATCATACAACCTAAACATTAAATTCCTGCCTTTTTTTAAAAGAAACATCTTTATTAAACCATCACACTTATGACATAAGCAATTATACATTTATATAAATAAAAAAACCACACCAACACAATCCTAGTTTCAAGCATTTTGCATCACAAACCATACTGACAGGGTCTATAAGTACTTTGAACACCATATGGGCAACACCATATCAGCGAAGTTGTAAAACAATGAAACCAAAATGAAAATGAATTCCCTACAGCGATCTCCATTCACAGAGGCTTTAAATATTAGACCATTTGGTGTCACCCATATGGTGTTTGAATATTTAAAAGTTCATGCTTATAATATAGACCCTACTGACATACTCCCAATTGCACTTTGCACACATACATCAATTATGATCTAACCAATTTTCAGTCAAATATTGCATAGCACATTTAAGTCCTGCCTTCTTTTAAACTTCATTCCTCTCCTAGATGTACTGTTCCCACAATTCCCTATTTTCCTATGTAGTCTGCTGCTACTCTTTTCTAAAAATCTCAATTCCAGTTTTCTCTGTTACTATATTCACTACTACTAAATATAGTTGGTTTAGATTTTGATTTCCATTTTCTAATTATTGCTTTTTGGGCAGCCACCATAATTAGATACTGCAAGGCCCTGTCATGTCTAGTCAATTCCAATACTGAATCATAATTCAGAAAAATCACCTCCCTCGACACACCAATCTGCCCGCCCAGCATCTCTGACAGTGCATCCCACAAGGAATCCTTAAAGTCTACCAACCAACTTCACTCCCAGAAAATCTATTCCCAAGTACATATTTCCCCATCACACCTCCAACATTTATGTTTACCTGAAGGGAGAAAAAAAAAAGTCTCTGGAGTCTACAAAGATATTTTTATACCCCAAGTAAACATTTCCAAGCAAAAATTCTAAATCATCTAGATTTTGTTGCATATTTGAGACATCCCCATATTGTTCCTTTGTGAATTGCTTATTCAATCTCTCTTCTCAATCCTTTCTAACCTCCTCAGATTCTTATAGTTATGCAATATTTTACATGCTCTACTAATTAATCCTTTAATAGTGGTTTTCTAGATTGTTCAAAAAACTCTACCAGTGCTTGTCTTTTGTTTAGGACACCTTTTATCTTTTTGCTTACTAACCTTCTCCGATTGATTCTTATAGTCATCACACAATATTTTATATGCTCAACTAATTTCCTTAATGGCAGCATCTGTTCTAAACTCTACCAGTGCTGGTCTTTCGTTCAGGACTCCCCCTCCCCCCATTTCTCTTTGCCTATACTGCAATATCAATCCTCAATAGGGAAGGCAATCTTGAACCTGCAGTCCACATAAATTCTTGGCCTCGTCTCCATTTTATTAGGTTTCCCTCCCTAGGTTATTTGCTCCCAATACATTGGTTCCTTTGGCAGTACTCTCCAATAAATTCCAGCCTCCCTCACCTTTTGTCTACATCTCCTTCATCCATTCCTACATTGGCTTAGTTCTTAGAATACTTTCTGATACAATACTCTGTATAATTGTTACTCTCCTTCAAGGCCTGCATCCAAAATCCTACTCTCTCCTTGAAGAAAAAAACACTCCAAATACACCCCTAAAACTCACTCTTCAAATATTGAAGTTTTACCCTAACAGGGACAATTGTCCCAAACTGGCAGCCACACTCATATTTGGGTTAACCTACAAGAAAGGTTATCCATGCTAAGGTGCATGTTAGAGCATGCACTTCTAAGTGCAGTCTGGTTTTGTCTTACCTTTATTGCTCACCCTGAATGGGGTGAGTTTCATCTGTTTTTCTTGCACTCCATCATATTATCTCCATGGAGACCTCAGAAAGTACAGTTGTGTACACATACCATAAATGTAGATGTTAGAGTGTATTTACTGCTGCAGTCATTACATTTGGCTAATTTGCTGGCAACTTACCCTCAGTCTGCCTGATTAACAAAGTCTTGGGTCCTGCATCGGTTGCTGTCCCTTCTTCCATGACTTCAGGTCGTCAGGGGTATAAAACATGCAGCAGACGCCATTACATCAGTTTTTCTTGCCCCAGATGCCAGGTGCCCCCTAAATGGGGAGCAAAAGATATATATATATATATATATATATATATATATATATATATATAAAAATTAAAAACACAAAAATATACCTCTGAACAAAAGCTAATACACCAAAAAGGCTTTTAAGCATAGTAAAAGTAAGTAGAGGTATAGTAAGAGAAAAACAGGGGGCTGGTGGGAGGGTAATCAGGACTGCAACAGTGAATACACTCAAACAGCTACATTTATGGTAAATGTACACACCTTTACTATGTTCTTAGTGTTTCACTGTTGCAGTCATTACATTTGGGTAGATTCCCAAAACTATGGTTGGGAGGATGGATTTATACAGCATTAGGACCAGCTGTAAAGGCCCTGCAAAATAGCAGTGGCAAAGCCAGCTCTGAATTTAGAGAAAATTGGTAAGTGATAATGCTTGGTGAAAGTATCAACCAAATTCCAGGTAGCAGCTTCTTAGAATATCCCTGGTAGGAACACCTCTGAGAAAGGCTGTTGAAGTAGATGCAGCCCTGGTGGAATGAGATCTGATCCCCTGGGGGATAGGTTTTCCATGGTGCTTATAACAAAAATGAATACAATGGCTTATCCATTTAGAAATGTTTTGCTTTGAAATAGCCTTCCCCTCTGCAGCAAATGCTACCAGCAGTTCAGATTTACTTCGAGATTTAGTCCTGTCCAAGTAGAATCTAAATTGTCTGTGTACATCTAATGAATGCAGAATCCGCTCCCCCTTGTTCTGTGGATTGGGAAAGAAAGTTGGCAAATGAATGGACTGATTAAGAGCCACACTGGATACCACCTTGGGCATGAATGATGAATTGGCCCTGAGTGACACCCTGTCCGCATGAAAGATGATTAAAGACTCCACTGCCATAAGGGCCTGTAATTCAGATATCCCTCTAGCTGAAGTAATTGCTAAAAGGAAAGCTGTTTTCTAGGAAAGAAATTAAGTCTGCAGTAGCAGCTGGCTCGAAAGGAGGTAGAGTGTCTCCAATACAAGGTTAAGGTCCCAGGCAGGGGTTGGAGCTCTCCTGGGTGGTCTCAAGTTTTTGGCCCCTCAGATATTGCTTTAGAAGAGGGGGGGGCTCTGTGTTGTAATGAGCTGAAATGGCTGAGGCATGGATTTTTATGAAAGAGAAAGACAGGCCCTTGTGAAGCATCTCAGTTAAGTATTGCAAAATCTGAGGTAAATTGAGCACTGCTGTGCTCATTCCTCGATATAGATTCCAGGCACAGAATCTTTTCCATTTGTCAGCATAAGATTTTCTAGTACTAGGTATTCTCGCCTCCAAAATGACATTCATCACAGGTTTGCCGAGGGATGCTAAGGGGGGATTTAAGTGATTAGCCAAGCTGCAAGATTCAATGTTTGGAGCGGAGGGTGCAGAATTTGGTTCTCCTGCTGAGAGAGTAAGGAAGGTGTCTGAGGCAGGTGCCACAGTGAAATGTGTGACACTGCGCAAGAGTGGGTACCTGTGTTGGTGAGTCCAGTCTGGAGCAATCAAAATCATTTTTTGTTTGACTTTTAGTAGAACTTTGGAGAGCACAGGCGGAAAGGCATAGACTGAAAGGTTTTTCCAGCTGAAGGACAGAGCATCCACTTTCCAGGCTTTTTTGTGATGAGCTCTTGTGCAAAATTTATCCAACTGGTAATTTCTGGGTGAGGCAAAAAGATCTATATCTGGGTTCCCCCATTTGCATGTCAACACGTTTAAAATCCGTGGTTCCAGTTTCCATTCGTGTGGGTCCATGAGATTTCTGCTTAGTCTGCCAGAACATTCAGCTTGTAGTTGTACTTGGTATCTCAAGGCTGTATTCCACAATGCCATGGCTAGTCTGCAGAGGGGGTAGGAATGTGTACCCCCTGCTTGTTTATGTACCACATAACCGTGGTGTTGTCCGTCTTTATCAGTAATTGTCCTGGATGAAGGTAGTCCTTGAAGGCTGTCAGAGCATTGTACAGCTAGCATTTCCTTTTGATGGATATGAAGGTGCAATTGATTTGGGCTCCATTTGCCCTGAATGCACTTCCCTGCCAGATGAGCCCCCCATACATAGTCTGATGCATCTGTAGTTAGGGTTTGGGCGGCAGGAGGGTGGTGTGAATGGCAGTCCCTTGTTTTGGTGGTAGGCCTCTGCCCACCACAGGAACTCCAGGCAAAGGCAAGGTATGATAGGAATCATTGTTTCCAGGCTGTGACAATGTTGACGCCGTAAACTTTTTAAGTACCACTGAAGTTTCCTCATATGCAGTCTTACATATGGAATTAGAAGAATGCAGGAGGCCATGAACCTCAAGGCTTGCAGTATTTGCCTTGCAGATAGCAGGGTTTTTGTGGCCACCTGTTTGAAGTAAGTCACCAAATGAATTTGTTTTTCTGTTGTAAGGAAAGCCATCTGGGCAGTTGTATTCAGGCTTGCACCCAGGAATGTAATTTTTTGAGAGGGTACCAGTCGTGATTTCTTTTTGTTTATGGTGTAGCCTAGACAAGTTAGAACTTTTTACAAACGACAGATGTTTTACAAGAATGGCATGGTTTTCTGTCGGAATTAGACAATCGTCCAGGTATGGATATATTTGAATATTTCTTTGCTTGCAAAATGCAATTACTGGAGCCAGGCACTTTGTGAATACCCTGGGCGCAGTAGACAAGCCAAAGGGCAGTGCAGAGAACTGATAATGCATGCAGCCTGCTTTGAAGTGTAGGTACCTTCTGCACGATTCCCTGATTAGGATATGCAGGTAAGCCTCTTAAATCTAGAGTTGCCAACCAGGCATCCTTGCCTAGCATAGGAAGTAACTGAAGAGTCAGCATCTTGAAATGTCCAGAATAGAAACCTTGTCCATTTTCCTCTTCTGGTACTAGTTGAATAGCCCCCATGTTTAGGAGGGAAAGTAGTTGTTTCTGAGCCTCTGCCCACTGATTTGGCGGCAGGTGTGGCCACCCATTTGGGGTTGGCAGCATATGGAAATGAAATCTGTATCCCTGGGATATTATATTTAACACCCATTGGTCATGGGTTATAAGTTCCCAGTTTCTGGAATGGAGCCAGTTTTCCCCCCAAAGGGGCGGCTAAGAGGTAAGAGCTTGGTAATTGTAAAGGGAAGTCATTGAGACTGTTTACCATAGGTTGGTGCCTGGTTTCCAGATTTGGAAGTGGAAGCACCCTATTGCTTAGTTCTGAAAGTCACTTGGGACTGAAACCTGGTGCGTTTGGAATGTCTGGGTTTGGCTGGAGTGGCTCTGGAAGGAGCAGGAAAGGGCCAGTGCCTACTAAATCTAGGAGGTTGTACTTGCAAGAAATCTTTCACAGTTTGCATAGATTTAGCTTTATCTTCCATATTTTTTAGAACCTCTTCAGCCTTATTGCCAAACCGGTGGTCCTGCTGTAAAGGAGCATCCAAAAGTTTTGCTTTAACATGATCAGGCAGAGATTGCTCCTTAAGCCAAGCATGCCTTCTAAGCACAGACCCAGTAACAGCAGCCCTGCAAGAGGCCTCTAAGGAATCAAAATCACATTGCAAAGTATGTTTGCCAACTTGTTCAGCTGAATGCAATAAATTCTGTAAATCTTTATTCTCCACAGTCAGAAATCAGCATCATTTTCTGTTTAATCAGTCCCATGATATGCTGTTGACATTTTATCATATGGAATTGACAGTTTAAAGCCCTGATTGCAGAGGTATAAACCTTTTTACCCCATCTATCCAGCACCCTGGAGTCTCTATCAGAAGGGGTAGAACTTTTAGCAGTAGAAGCCTTAATGTCCTTGGGGCTCTGAGAAATGGTTTCAGGGTCTGCAACAGGATTTTTGAAAAGGAATTTGTGGGACTCAGGAACCCTGTAGTACCTGTTTGGTTTGCTAGGGGCTGGAGGCAAGGAATCAAGGGCCATACTGGATTCCGAAAACACATCAACAATATCTAGTACAGCCAAAGGCCTATGCTGAGGAAGGAGGAAAACCCCAAGCCTCTTTTTGGACTCAGAAAAATCCTGACTTTCCCCGTGGAAATGCTCCCTGAAGGTATGTAAAGTTTCCCCAAAAGAGAAATCCTCAGGTGGAGAAGCAGGGGGAATGGAATCCTCTGCATCAGAATCCTCATAAGTAGTTATGGACAAATCCAGATCATTAGAATCCCTGATTAGGAATAATTAAATTTTCAGCCATTTTGATAATCTGTTTAGGCAAGGGGCCTGAACATGTGGCCTGGGTGCTTTTTTTTTTTTTTTTTTTCAGATCGAGATTTAGGCCTTAGTATTGAAATCCGTTTAATATGCAAGTCTGTAGGCCTGAATACACCCTCAGAAGCCAGTGCCTGCTCAGCAGCTACGGACCCATCCAAGGCAGACATCAGAAGGTTCCATATGTGAAGCATCTCACGGCATACTGGACTCCGAATGGGTCTCAGTAGAGGCCTGTGAATCAGAAGTAGCGGGTATTGGGGGCTGCGAAAGCGCCTCACTGAGTACGAGCAAACTGGTGACTGGTTTAGGAGAAGCAAAGTCGGCAGTTTTGGACCTCAACGGCCTCTCTCTTTTTCTTTGCATTTTTTCGGTATTCCAGTAATCAGATGGCTAACTGATGTAATTTATGGATAATTAAACAGAAAACCGAAATATTTAGAAGCAAAAATGTACCAACGACCAACAGTGCGCTGATTAAATAGAACGCAAAACCAGCAGCACGGTACGTCGTGGTCAGGGCCTAGGCAAGGAATACAGTACAAAATGAAAATCCTTGAGGTATTTGCTTCCCACAAGTAATGTAATGATTAACTTTTACTGACATCGGTAAGGAGCAAGAAAAAAAAGTTTCCCCAACAGGGTACTTGGCTTTTAGTTGAAGACTTCGGTTCTGAAAATGAAAATTTCAGGAGTCTGCTGATCGGCACTTGCGAACTGCTTCGGGTACCGTGCAGCAAGAGAGACTAATGTGATGGCATCAGCTTTATATTTTATATCCCAGACTACCTGATGTCATGGAAGAAGGGACAGCAACCGACGCAGGACCCAAGACTTTGTTAATCAGGTTGACTGAGGGCAACCTGCCAGATTACCCAAATGTAATGACTGCAACAGTGAAACACGAAGAACATCTAGATTCAGAGTTGCTTTTATTTTCCAGAGGAAAGCTATTAAATGTTTTTATTTGCTTTTTCTTAAAACTTGTTACTAGATCAAAGCCAAGGATCTTAATCCAGTCATTCCCCTATGCATAAATGAGAAAAAAGTGCATCAATATGTCTCTTGTATCATGCTTTTTTGACTAGGCTTTTCTTTTCTTACATTGCAGTGTTTATACTCAAAACCAAACAAGGAGAAAGAGGGTGGATGCACCCATTTACTTTAGTATCCCCCATTACACTTGAAAATAATGGAGAAAGCTTTATTTTTGCATACAGACTATATTATGCATTATAAAAAATACTGGTGCTAAGTAAAACAAAAAATGTTCTTATCTCCTTCCTCTCCCAAGTGTTCTTCCAAACATTAAAGCCATGAAGTAGGGCATATGCATTAGTCACCTACAAGTTTAACAAATTCAAGTAGTCCAATATTTCCAGGTTCTTATGTCATGTTTCACAAATATAATCCATGCTTTTTATTCCCACATTTGTCAATTTCAGAGCTGCTGGTTTTATTCCAATTTTATCTTCATCTCCCAAATCCAGTCTGTTTCATTTTCAATGTATTCTTTGTTCTTCTGGTCAACTCGTGCGCTTTTTGTGTGCATCTCAAGCATTTTTCGTTGAAACATTGAACAAGGTTTCAGTGGCAAAGTGGTCTTTACCAGAAACAAAATTTCCTTCAGTTTCACAGCTCACTTTTTGTTGGACAAGCATTCATATTTCTTCGATAGGTCCTGCATAAAAACAAAGTTTGTCCCTCCAGGAAATATTCAAATTGCTGTACACAGCTATCTTTAGAATCTCACGCCTGCTTCTCTACATTACCCACAATGTAATAAATTTACTCACAGTACAGTAGGCAGAAGAAGCGTAATCATTTTCCACAAACATTATCTCGCACTTTTAGTACTTTGTCCTTCTGCCACAGTTTTGTCAGAATCAACGCCTTCTGCTGGTAGATTGCATCTTTAATGGTAAATGTCTTGGTTGCACTAGGTTTGCACTTTCAACTGCTGTGGAGTTCCAGGTCTAGTTGCTAGTTTGTGCTTTTATAAAATTAATACTGTCTGTTCTTTCCAGCTTCTCTGGTACAGCAAAAATCACAGGTTTTCCCCTACATGCTCTATCCTCTAATTCTATTTTTTGAAACATCTCTTGAGCAGTCTCAGCCAGCCAGCCTTTTCTTCATTTTGATCTCAGATTTTTAGTTATCACCTCATCTGAATATTTACTTTTCCACATTCGCTGCAACGATTTCAGTGCAAAGTGTTGCCCTCCATCTACTATAATAACATTTCCCAGTACTGTGTGCTTGAATTAATTTTCTAGACAGGTGTATACATTTACTGTGTCTTGCCATATGGGACACAAATTAAGATTAAATTTAGATACTTTACAAAACTAAAGATCTTTAGTTTGGGCAACATTGCTTGGATTTTAAAATAAAAAATCCAAACATACATGGAAGCACCGGTTTAATAGGACAACACAGAATTCCAATGACTAAGCACTTTCACCATAGCAATGGCTTCATCAGAGTATTGTTGGGTGGTACAAGTATCAAATTCTATTACCCAACCAATCAACATTCAATGACATCACAGTACATTTAAATAGATGGCAAACTGTAGTACAAAATAGTCTACTCAAAATCTAAAATATATAAAAAATATTTTTTACTAAAAGATGTTGACAAAATGTTGAAAAATTAAACCTATACTTGAATTAAACTTGTATCAAAAAGACACAGCTCTTGGAAATGTACAAGACCTTTTTATGTACAAAAATGTGAAATATGTTCAAGATTAGTTGCTTTAGTCTTAAGCATAGGGAGGATAGCAATACTGTTAAGTCCCGGTGGGCGAGTGGCATTTAATCCAAGTTGCCACAGTCTCCAAATTTTCCACCTTAAGCTTTAAATCACCCCCTCTCATTGCATTTCACCCCATCTATAACAAAAAAAAAATTTAAACTATGCCTATACAATGCATTGTGGGCATCTTTAATTCTGATGGCCCTGACATGTTCAGCTATTCTCCCTCAATTTACATACAATTTTACCAACATAAACATTTGTGCAACTGGTGCAAGTTGCCACAAACTAACATATTAGTGTTGCAACAGCACCTACCCAGGCAAGTTAATGTACGATTGTACCCAGTGACAGACACACAAGGGCCATCATTGATGTACTTGCATGCCCTACATGCTCCACACATTTGTACATTCTAGAAATTGAGAATTTACTGGAGGGATTTTCCATATCTTTTACATTCCTCCCTCGACTGTACACCATCCTTGGTTTAGGTCCCAAGATTTCCTTACATGTGTCTAACACCCAAATGCCATGCATTGTTGAACACCAAAACAATATCCTGAGCAAGATGATTATACCCAAGAACCATTACAGCAGAACCATCAACTGAATTTTGAAGAGACTTGACAGGTAGCCCTGCACCAAGAATAGGTTGGTAAAGGGTGTTCCTTTTCTTCAAAATTTCATGCTTGATCCTCAAAATTAGTTTTAAGGGATAAACCCCTTGTTCGTCTAGGAACATACCCACAAGTTGGAACAACTCTTGTTTGAATATGTCAGGGTTACTCGCCAACAGACAGCCTAACCATCTGCCCCTTGAGGATACCTTTTTCTTCTAATGGGGAGAGTGAAAGGTACTATAATGAAGCATTGAATTAGAAAAGGTTTTCTTCCTGTGGATACACTACTTTTTAAAACTGTACCATCAAATTTAAGATTAATATCCAAGTAGTTAATTTCACTTGGATGCCAGGAGTGAGGAAACCTGAAAAAAATAATGGTACTGTTGACAAAGAACTCATTGGCTTCCTGTTCATTTCCCTTCCATAGAATGAGAACATAGTCCAAAAATCTGTTGTATAACAGAATTTTGGACAAACTTAGAGGTGAAGGCAAAACTTGCTTCCGAAAACAGGAGTACTAAATTGGCAAAAACTGGGGCACATTTTGCTCCCATAGCTACTCCCACTATTTTGTTGGTAAATTTCCCCTTCGAAGAGCAAGAAATTATTCCCTAGGACAACTTCCATTTATCAGCCAATAAATTGATTTTAGTCCTATTACAGATTTTACTGTTTAATATACCCTCCCTAAAGAAGTTTAACCCTCTTCGTGGGGTATTGTAGTAAAAAGACTGATCACATCAATAGTAAGGAAGGAAACTGGTACCGATAAGACCACACCCCTAAGTCTTTACAAGCAATGCAAAGAGTCTCTTAAAATGTGCCCAAATTCACCCAACACTGTTAGTACAAGAGTCAACAAAGGCTGCCAGTGGTTCAGTTTTGGACCCTCTGGCTGCCACAATAGGCCTAAAGGGAGGGTTAGAAATAGACTTGTGCCCCTTAGGTATACTGAACATAACCGGTATAACCGGGTGTCAGACAGATGCCTGTATTCATTCTCATCCAAAGTGCCTTGAAATAATGCATCTAACAAGAATAAATCTCTCTTTGAATAAGCCCTATTAATCTCATTGATACTAACTAGTGTAGGTTAATTGATCATTTAATATTTCACACATCCTAGAGACAGTCCTATTGAGACATGACCATGCCTCCACCTTTGTCTGGTTTCATCAACCGCAGTTCATGGTTTTTAGCTAAACTCAAAAGTGCCTTCCTCTCCTCAGTGGACAACTGTCATGTACTTTTTTACTGTTGTCACTATTCAAAATTATTCTTAGTTCTACCTCGCATAACCTTTCGAACACTGACAAATACACATTCTGAGGTGCAATAAAAAGTACAGTTTTGTACCTACCATAAATGTAGATGTCCGAACTGGATAGCATCTGCAGTCATAACAGCTGGGTTGTCCTGTCGTCAGGCAGCCCGTCAGTCGGCCGGATTCCAAAGTCCGGGTCCGGCTTCGGCTGATGTCGCTCTTCATCCGACGTCATCTCTGTTGGACTTCGGGTATAAAGGCATCAGCCGACGCCATCTTCCTCAGTGTTTCTTGCCCCAGATGCCAGAAGCCCTCCTGAAGGCTAAAATATTTTGGATAGATGCCAATGTTTCCAAAAGGATAGAGGTAACCACAAAAATAAGCATGTATGTACATATATACAAACAAATACACCATAAAAGACTCCCCCCCATCAGCTAGCTATTAGGAGGGTAAACACCCTAGGAGTACCTCAGAGGGAAGGAGGAGACTGCAGATGCTATCCAGTTCGGACATCTACATTTATGGTAGGTACAAAACTGTACTATGTCCTTCATGGATGCATCTGCAGTCATAACAAGAATACCATAGCCAACTAGGGGGAGGAGGATAAGGTAGATTATGGTGTGTTTAGGATCCCTTGCAGAACAGCAGTGGCAAACCCTGCTCGGGATCTGGAATATAGAGGCAAATTATAATGCTTGGCAAATGTATGCACGGAGGTCCAAGTAGCCGCCTCAATAATGTCTTTGGTAGCCACTCGTAAGAAGGCTGTGGTAGTGGCTGTTGCCCTTGTAGAATGAGGTCTTATGTTCTGTGGAATTGGTTTTCCATGGAAGGAGTAACAGAATCGTATGCAATTTCCTATCCATTTGGAGATTGTCTGTTTGGAAATAGCTTTTCCTCTCTTCCTGTTGCATAGGCCACAAAAGTTGGTCAGTCTTTCTGCTGCTTTTGGTTCTGTCCAAGTAGTAGCGTAGCTGTCTATGTACATCCAAGGTATGCAGTATTCTTTCCCTCTGTTTTGTGGGTTGGGAAAGAAGGTAGGTAGGTGGATTGCCTGGTTTAAAGACACTCTGGATACCACCTTAGGCATAAATGTTGGATTAGTCCTCATGGATACTCTATCTTGGTGGAAGATTAGGAAGGGTTGCACTGCCATTAAGGCCTGTAGTTCTGAAACCCTCCTTGCTGAGGTAATTGCCAGTAGGAAAGCAGTTTTCCATGACAGGTGTTGTAAGTCTGCTGTTGCTGCTGGCTCAAAGGGTGATAGTGTCAACTTTTCTGTTTAAGTCCCAAGCTGGTAATGGTGGTTTTCTTGGAGGTTTTACATTCTTGATTCCTCTGAGAAATTGTCTGAGCAGAGGGTGTGAAAAACAGGTGGATCAAAGCTGTATTCTGCTGAAATAGCTGATGCATGTATCTTGATGGAGGAGTAGGACAGGCCTGAATGGAGAAGTTCGCCAGATACTCCAGGATGTTAGGCATATCTATGTTTGACACATCTTTTCCTCTTTCAGAACTCCAGCTGACAAACCTTTTCCATTTTCCAGCGTAGTTTCTTCTTGTTGAAGGTCTGCGTGCTTCAAGAATAATGTCTTTAACTCTTTGGGAAAGTTCTTGATTAGCTGCTGCTATGTGATGTTCCATGCAGTCAGTTGTAAGGTTTTCAGGTTTGGATGTATGGTGCTGTAGTTGTTCTGAGTTAGCATCAAAGGCATCAGGGTATTGGCCACATATTGTTCGAGACAAGCTCCTTAGTAGTGGATACCAGTGTTGTCTTGGCCAGTTTGGAGCTATCAGGATTATCCTTGGATGTTCTTCCTTGATTTTTAGGAGTACTTTGTGTATCAAGGGAGAGGTGGGAATGCATAAACTGTTAGGCCCTTCCAGCTGAAGGAGAGCGAATCCACTTTCCATGCTAGTGGGTGAAATGCCCTTGTGCAGAATTTTTGAGTTGGTGATTGTGAGGAGATGCAAATAGATCTATCTGAGGCATTCCCCACTTCTTTGTAATGGTCCTGAAGATGTCCGCAGGTGCCATTCCTGAGCATCTGATGTGGTCCTGCTTAAGATATCCGCTAGAGTATTTTCTTTTCCTGGAACAAATATTGCTTGCAGCTGGATGTTGTAGCTGAGTGCCAGGGTCCACAGTTCCAGAGTCATTCTGCATAGGGGTATGAATGAGTGCCTCCCTGTTTGTTGATGTACCACATGACTGTGGTGTTGTCTGTCCTTATCAACAGCTGGCCCTCTTTGAGAAATGGTCTGAACTTTTGGATAGCCAGTTTTACAGCCAGCATTTCTTTTAGGTTGATGTGCAGGTGAAGTTGATCCTGAGTCCACAATCCTTGCACGCATTTGTCCAGCATGTGGGCCCCCCATCCTAGGTCTGAAGCATCTGTTGTAATGCTCTGGCTTGCTTGACATCTGAGAAAAGGAAGGCCTGGGTTGGACCATGCCTGGGCCCACCATAGGAACTCCTGTTTTAAGCATGGAATTAGTGGGATTTCTGTTTCGAGGCTGTGTCTGTGTTGGGACCATAAATACCACTGTAGTTTTCTCATATGTAGTCTGGCAAATGGGACCAAAATTATGCATGATGCCATGAAGCCCAAGGCCTGCAGAACTTTTCTTGCTGTTAATTTGTTCAGTTTTGTTAGGGACAAGAAGTAAAGAGGGAGTTCTTTTTTGTTTTTCTGTAGTTAGGAATGCCATTTGTCTCACTGTGTCCAATTCCGCTCCAAGAATGTCCTTGTTTGGGATGGTATCAGTCTTGACTTTTGTAGATTGACTGTGTATCCCAGTGCTTGTAGCAAGTAAATGACCCTTTGCAAATCTGTTGTCAACTTGCTTTTGTTGTCCCTTGTAGCAGGCAGTCGTCCAGGTATGGGTAAATATGAATTCCTGCAGTCTGCAATATGTGATTACTGATGCCAGGCATTTTGTGAATACTCTGGGCGCAGTAGATAAGCCAAAAGGCAATGCTGAGAATTGATAGTGCTCTGATCCTGCAAGAAATCTGAGGTATCTTCTGCAGATTGGTCGAATAGGGACGTGCAGGTATGCCTCCTTGAGATCTAGAGTTACCAGCTAACACTCCTTGCCCAGCATGGGAAGAAGTTGCTGTAGGGTCAGCATTTTGAATTTTGGGACAATGATGTATGTATTCAAGGTGGACAGGTCGAGAATTGGTCTCCAACTTTTTCCTTTCTTGGAACTAGGAACAGTCTGGAGTAGAACCCCTTTCCTTGCTCTGCTGCAGGCACTTTTTCCACAGCTCTCATGTTTGCTAACTCCATTATCTGTTGTAAAGCTTCTGTTTTTTGATTTGGAGGTAGATTTGGGATTCCTCTTTTGACTGGTATAATGTGGAAGTGGTAACCTTGATGTATAATTTGCAGAATCCACTTGTCTTTTGTTATGTGGTGCCAGTTCTTTGCAAATAAAGTTAACCTTCCGCCTAGTGGGGCTGCTATTTGCTCCCTGGTAGGCGATTTTAGGAGTAAGTCACTGTGGCTGTGTTGAAGTAGTGGCAGTGGCTGTGTCTGTGCCTCTGTTGTTACCTTGCCACTGTCGTCCTCTGTAGGCACTTCCTCTGGTTTGGTTTCTGCCTCTGGAACGTCTATTCCTGCCCTTTGAAATCTTGTGGAGTCAGGAAAGGACCAATTCTTGGCAGGCCAGTTCCTGCTAAACCTTGGGGGTTGAACCTGCAGGAAATCTTTAACAGTTTGAACTGATTTTGCCTTTTCTTCCATTTTCTTCATAACCTGCTGGGCAGGTGCACCAAACAAACTTGTCTTATCCATAGGAGCATCTAACAATTTTGCTTTAACATGATCTGGTAGAGCTTGCTCCTTTAGCCATGCATGCCTTCTTATCACTGTGCCAGTCATGGCTGATCTAAATGAAGCCTCCAGTGCATCATAGCCACATTTTAAGGAATGGTTACTAACCTGTTGTATGTTATTTACCATTTCTAATACATATTTCTTGTCAAGAGCTTCATCAGTGGTTAATTTTTTAGTTAGCTGATCAAGCATAAACTCTTGGTATTGTATCATGTGAAACTGGCAGTTTAAAGCTCTAGCTGAGAGAGTAGCTGAAGTGTATACATTTTTACCCCATCTGACTAATGCCCTTGCTTCCCTTTCAGAAGGAGTAGGGTTTTTAGCTATAACTGCCTTGGGACCCTGGGATATTGTTTCTGGGTCTGCAAGGGGGGCCTTGTAAAGGTGGTGATGAGTGTCAGGCACCCTGTAAAATCTATCTGGTTTGGCAGGGGCTGGGGGTAATGAGTCTGGAGCAGAGCAGACATCATTAAAAGCGTCATCTACCACAGAAAGAACAGGAGGTATAGCTAAGGGCCTGTGCTGTGGAAGGTGTAGAAAGGTTCTAAGTCGAATCTGAGAATTCTTGTTGCTGCCATTGGAACTGCTCTCGCATGGCATGCAAGGTTTCCCCAAAGGAGAATTCTTCTGGGGGGGAGGCAGCGGGAATGGATTCTTCAGCATCAGAATCCTCAAAATTAGACAAAGGGGCCTCTGGCTGGTCAGTAATGTCTGATTCATCTGCAGAATCATCAGAGGACACTGGCTCAGGGGCTCTGCCCTAGGTCTCTTATCTGGGGCTGAGAGGCCCTGTCTGGGTGAGGTTGAGATCCTCTAATTAAAGAAATCAAATCTTCTGCCAAGGTGAGCATTTGAGAACTAGAAGAGGGCCTGGTTGAGGGTGGTTTAACAGGCACTGATTTGGTAGACTTGGCTGCTTTAGCCCTGGCGAAGGCCTTAATGGACATGGCTGCTGGAGGCCTAGCAGCACCACGTGCTGGGGTAGAGACATCCAGGGAATGGTGTCTGATACGTCAGTGCAGAGGCCGATTCAAGAATTGTAGCAGGGGCCTCAAGAGTAGAGATAGATTCGGCTGTACCTAGATCAGTTTCTCGGTTTCGCCGAAACAGAGACACTCGCGGTTTGCTTAAGCGTGGTTTCAGCGTCGGTCTTTTCTTTGTTTTTGGCAGAAAGTGTAGTCGGAGGTTCCGGCGACATAATGTAAGCAAAGTCAGAACCGAAAACTGTTCTGCAAACTCCGACCGGTTGAAGGAAGCACAGGCCGAACAGGCTGCTACGTCGTGGGCTGGGCCTAAACAAGGCAGACAGTAAGAATGGAAATCTTTATGAGGTATTTGTTTCCCACAGGTTAAACAATTATTAACTTTTTCTGACATCGGCTGAGGCAAGAAAGAGTCCCCAGCTAGCTTTAGAAGTCTTTAGTATTCGGTAGAAAAATCTCTGGATCCGACCGACTGGCACTTGCGAACAGCTTCTGCTTAGAAAGACTGAGGAAGATGGCGTCGGCTGATGCCTTTATACCCGAAGTCCAACAGAGATGACGTCGGATGAAGAGCGACATCAGCCGAAGCCGGACCCGGACTTTGGAATCCGGCCGACTGACGGGCTGCCTGACGACAGGACAACCCAGCTGTTATGACTGCAGATGCATCCATGAAGGACATCTGCTTCTGTGCATCAAAAGTTTTCTTTAGTTAAAACATTCCCCTTAAAAAACAACTTTAAATTTAGCTAATATACAATTTTAAATTAAAGACATCGGCAATGCCAAAGGAAAATTCAGGCACAAAGGTAGTACCCTTACTTAAACTGATGAAAATTAGTTAGTCAATGAGGTGTAGTTATACACCGTAAATTTGTCCTTCATAAATATATCAACGCAGAGCTTCATTCGTTAGAGCATGCTCAACAAAAGAATTAGTCAACCTCATCATCAGAACACATTAGCACTACTTGAAAAATATATCTAATTCGGCAGTCGGCCCTGTTGCTTTGGTAGTGGTATCCCTGGTTGTACTTGTTCCCACTGTTGAAGAATCTGTTGTAATGTGGGCCCACCCTTCCCCCTGTTCTTTAATCTCTCGGACCTTCTCAGCCCATCGTTCTCTTCCAAAAATGCTCATTGTTAAAGTCAGAAACCTGAATGTTCTCAAAGGTCTCTGTAGGTGTGGGTCTCCCAAGTAGCACCAAAACTATTTAGTAGCCTTCACAACAGTGGGATAAGCACAATCATTTTTAGTCATTGAGGTCTCAAGTTTTTTACGTTTAGTATTTATGTTGTCACAAAATTTTCAACATCTTTTAATATATGATTGTACTTGTTATAATAATCATTAAATAAGTAGTTGACAATGCTACGATGAATGGTGTTGAATTCATAATCCAAAGCTGCCAACTTGGCAGAATTATGTTTAATAATCTTAAGCATGTCAAGACCAGTGTTATTAAATAGTTCAATAAGTTCAGTGTAGGCAGGAGAACTAACCTCTATACCCATTGGCAGTTTCCAAATTCAGAGACCCTTCGGAACCTGCTTAAATGCCAAAGATTTATTTAGGAAAGCATTGTCCAACTGCAAACATCTGAACCTTTTCAGACTTTTCGAATATTTCCATCCGTTTGTTCAAAGAGAACTGCTCGTTTCTCTCCTTATTCAAGTCAGAGAAAAGTACAGTTTTGTACCTACCATAAATGTAGATGTCCGATAGGAATGCATCTGCAGTCCTTACAAATGGGTTGTCCTGTCGTCAGGCAGCCCTTCGGTCGGCCGGATTCCAAAGTCTGGGTCTGGCTTCGGCTGGTGTCGCACTTCACCCGACGTCATAGCTGCAGTTTTTCGGGTATAAAGGCATCAGCCGACGCCATTTTCCTCAGTGTTTCTTGCCCCAGATGCCAGGTGCCCTCTTGGATGGCTAAATTTGGATAAATGCCAAAGTTTCCAAATAGTAGAGAGCAAACACATAAAATAAGCATGTATGTACATATATACAAACAAATACACCATAATAGATCCCCCCCAAGCTAGCTGAAGGATGGCAAATACCCTAGGAGTACCTCAGAGGGGAAGGTGGGTGGGTAATCCTGACTGCAGATGCATTCCTATCGGACATCTACATTTATGGTAGGTACAAAACTGTACTATGTCCTTCAAGGATGCATCTGCAGTCCTTACAAATGGGTAGAATACCGTAGCTAAACTAGGGGAGGAGGAAAAGAGTAGAGATTATGGTGTAGTTAGGATCCCTTGCAAAACAGCAGTGGCAAAACCTGCTCGGGATCTAGAGTATAGAGGTAAATTGTAATGCTTGGCAAATGTATGCACGGAGGTCCAAGTAGCAGCCTCTATAATGTCCTTGGTAGCCACTCCTCGTAAGAAAGCTGTGGTAGTGGCTGTAGCCCTTGTGGAGTGAGGCCTGATGTTCTCTGGAGTTTTCTTTCCATGGTAGGAGTAACAAAATCTAATGCAATTTCCTATCCATTTGGAGATTGTCTGTTTTGAAATTGGTTTTCCTTCCTTTCCTGTTGCATATGCTACCAGAAGCTGGTCAGTTTTTCTATTGGCTTTGGTCCTGTCCAGGTAGTAGCGTAATTGTCTATGTACATCCAAGGTATGCAAGAGTCTTTCTCCCCTGTTCTGTGGGTTGGGGAAGAATGTAGGTAGGTGGATAGCCTGATTTAAAGAGACTCTGGATACCACCTTAGGCATAAATGTAGGATTTGTTCTCATGGACACTATCTTGATGGAAGATCAGGAAGGGTTGTACTACCATTAATGCCTGTAGTTCAGAGACCCTTCTTGCTGAAGTTATTGCCAGCAGGAAAGCAGTCTTCCAGGATAAGTATTGTAATTCTGTTGTTGCTGCTGGTTCGAAAGGGGGAAGTGTCAATTTTTCTAGCACAAAGTTCAAGTCCCATACTGGCAATGGAGGTTTCCTGGGAGGCTTTACATTTTTAATACCTCTCAGAAACTGTCTGAGCAGAGGATGAGAGAAGACAGGAGGATCCAAGCTGTATTCTGCTGAAATAGCTGATGCATGTATCTTGATGGAAGAATAGGACAGGCCTGTATGGAAGAGCTCTGCCAAGTACTCCAGGATGTTGGCTATGTTCACCAGTGTCACATCTTTCCCCTTTGCAGTACTCCAAATGAGAAATCTTTTCCATTTTGCTGCATAATTCTTTCTTGAAGGTCTACGAGCCTCCAGGATTATGTCTTTAACCCTTTGGGATAAATTTGGGTTAATTGCTCTTATGTAATGTTCCAGGCAGTTAGCTGCAGAGTTTTCAGGTTTGGATGCAGGATGTTGTAGTTGTTCTGTGTTAACAGTAATGGGATCAGGGGTAGTGCCCATATTTGTTCCCGAGACATGCTCCTCAGCAATGGGTACCAATGTTGTCTTGGCCAGTCTGGAGATATCAGAATGATCCTCAGACGTTCCTCTTTGATCTTCAGAAGCACCTTGTGCATCAAAGGAAGCAGTGGGAATGCGTATGCTGTCAGGTTTTTCCAACTGAAAGATAGGGAGTCCACCTTCCAAGCAAGTGGGTGGTACGTCCTTGTGCAGAATTTCTGTAGCTGGTGGTTGAGTGGGGATGCAAACAAGTCTATTTGTGGTAAACCCCATTCTCTTGTGATGGCTTTGAAGATGTCCGGATGCAGCATCTATTCGTGGGCATCTGTGGTAGTTCTGCTTAATATGTCTGCTAGAATGTTTTCCTTCCCCGGTACAAAAATTGCTTGTAACTGAATGTTGTAGCTCAGAGCCACATCCCATAGGTCCAGTGCCAGCCGGCATAGAGGATATGAATGTGTGCCTCCCTGTTTGTTGATGTACCACATCACTGTGGTGTTGTCTGTCCTTATCATCAATTGACCTTCTTGGAGAAAAGGTCTGAATGACTGGATAGCCAATTTTACTGCCAGCATTTCCTTTAGATTTATGTGCAGGTGCAGCTGGTCTTGAGTCCATAGGCCTTGTATGCACTTGTCCAGCATGTGTGCCCCAACCGAGGTCTGAGGCATCTGTCGTGATGGTTTGGCTTGGTTGACTGTTGCAGAAGGGCAATCCTGTGTTTGATTGACAGGCCTGAGCCCACCATAGGAACTCTTGCTTCAGGCATGGGATTATTGGAATTTTGGTTTCTAGGCTGTGCTTGTGTTGGGACCACAAATTCTTTAGGTACCACTGTAGCTTTCTCATATGCAGTCTGGCATGAGGGACCAGAATTATGCAGGATGCCATGAAGCCTAGGGCTTGTAGCACTTTTCTTGCAGTTAGATGGTTCTGCTCTGTTAACGCCAAGAAGTAGAGAGGAAGTTGCTCTTTCTTTTCTGCAGTTAGGAATGCCATTTGTTTTGATGTGTCCAGCTCTGCACCCAGAAAGGTTATTCTTTGGGATGGAATCAGCCTTGACTTTTTTATATTGACTGTATATCCCAGAGCTTGCAGCAGGTAAATGACTCTTTGTAAGTCTTCTGTTAACTTGCTTTTGTTGTCCGCTTGTATCAGGCAGTCGTCCAGGTAGGGATAAATTTGGATCCCCTGAAGTCTGCAATGAGCAATTACTGATGCCAGGCATTTCGTGAACACTCTGGGCGCAGTAGATAAGCCAAAAGGCAATGCTGAGAATTGATAATGCTCTGATCCTGCAAGAAATCTGAGGTATCTTCTGCAAATTGGTCGTATGGGGACGTGCAGGTATGCCTCCTTGAGATCTAGAGTTACCAGCCAAGACTCCTTGCCCAGCATAGGAAGAAGCTGCTGTAGGGTCAGCATTTTGAATTTTCCCAGCATAGGAAGAAGCTGCTGTAGGGTCAGCATTTTGAATTTTGGAACAATGAGGAATGTGTTTAAAGCGGACAGGTCTAGAATAGGCCTCCATTTGTTTTCTTTTCTTGGTACCAGGAAGAGTCTGGAGTAAAATCCCTTTCCTTGCTCCATAGATGGTACCTTTTCCACAGCTCTCATTTTTAATAGTTGAGATATTTGCTTTAGAGCTTCTGCCCTTTGAGTAGGTGGTAGGTTTGGCATTCTTCTCTTTCCTGGTAGAGTATGGAAATGGAACCTGTAACCTTGGTCTATAGTTTGCAAAATCCATTTTTCCCTTGTGATGCAATGCCAGTTCTTTGAAAGTAAGGTTAGCTTTCCGCCTAAGGGTGCTTCTAGTTGTTCCCTGGTAGGCGGTGCCACCGCCAAGTCACTGTGATTGAGTTGAAGTGGTGGTGACTGCAGCCGTGCCTCGCTGGTTGTGACCTTGCCACTGGCGTCCCCTGTAGGCACCCCTGGATTGGTTTCTGCCTCTAGAACGCCTATTCCTGCCTCTGTGTCTTAGAGGAGTCCGGAAAGGACCAATTCTTGGAGGGCCAGTTCCTGCTGAACCTTGGAGGTTGAACCTGTAAGAAATCTTTCACTGTTTGTACAGATTTTGTCTTCTCTTCCATCTTTAGTACCTGCTGTGCAGGGGAACCAAATAAATTGACCTTGTCCATGGGTGCATCCAAAAGCTTTGATTTGACATGGTCTGGTAATGCCTGTTCTTTCAACCATGCATGTCTCCTGATAACTGTGCCAGTCATGGCTGATCTAAAGGAAGCCTCCAGTGCATCATAGCCACATTTTAAAAGAATGGTTACTAACCTGCTGTATATGTTATGTACCATTTCTTGAACATACTTTTTATCTAAAGATTCTTCAGAGGACAGCTTTTTAGTCAACTGGTCAAGCATAAACTCTTGATATTGAATCATATGAAATTGGCAGTTCAAAGCTCTAGCTGATAAAGTAGCAGAGATGTAAACTTTTTTACCCCATCTCTCTAAGGACATGGATTCCCTTTCAGAGGGGAGGGGGTTTTTAGTAGAAGTAGCTGCTACAGCTTTAGGGCCCTGGGAGATAGTCTCTGGATCTGCAAAAGGAGCCTTGTATAAATGGTGATGAGTATCCGGGACCCTGTAGAACCTATCGGGCTTAGCAGGAGCCGGAGGTAATGAATCAGGAGCAGTGCAAGCATCATTAAATGCATCATCTACAACAGAAAGAACTGGAGGTATAGCTAAAGGCCTATGTTGTGGTAAATGTAGAAAGGTTCTAAGCCTTTTTCTGGAGTCTGAGAAATCTTGGCCCTGCCACTGAAATTGTTCCCTCATAGCATGCAAGGTTTCCCCAAAGGAAAATTCCTCAGGTGGAGAGGCTGAAGGGATGGACTCTTCAGCATCAGAGTCTTCGTATGGAGAATAAGGAGCCTCAGGAGGGTCTGTATGCTCTGAGTCAGAGGAATCATCTGTGGATACTGGCTCAGGGGGCTCTGCTCTAGGCCTCTTTTCTGGAGAAGGGAGAGAGGCCCTGTCTGGATGAGGCTGGGATCCACGAATTAAAGAAATGAGATCCTCAGCCAAAGAAAGCATATGGGAGCTGGTGCTGGGCCTGTGAGAGGGGGGTTTGGCAGGCACCATTTTTGAAGCTTTGGCTGCTTTAGCCCTGGCAAAAGCCTTAATAGACATGGCTGCAGGAGGCCTAGCAGGTCCACGTGCAGGGGTTGAAATATCCAGGGGGATAGTGTCTGATAATTCCTGAGAAACCGCCACAGAGGGTTGGATTTCAGAAGCCGATTCTACCAGGTTAGAGGAGGCCTCGGTAGAAGGCATGGTTTCGGCTGAAGAAAGAACCGCTTGCTCGGTTTCGGCCGAAACAGAGACACTCGCGGTTTGCTTAACCGCGGTTTCGGCCGAAACCGCGGACCGCGAGGGTCGGTCCTTTTCTTTGTGTTTTTTGGTAATTTGCGTTGTCGGAGGATCCGACGGCATAATATAGGCAAAATCAGAGCCGAAAATCTGTTCAGCAAACTCCGACAGACGTCTAAGCGTCTGTCGGTTAAAAGAAGCACAGGCTAGACAAGCTGCTACTTCGTGGTCTGGGCCTAAACAATGTATGCAATAGGAGTGGAAATCTTTATGAGGTATTTGTTTCCCACAAGATAAACAGTTATTCACTTTCTCTGACATCGGCTGAGGCAAGAAAGAGTCCCCAACGGGGTACTTAGCTTTTTAGAAGTCTTCGAAGTAATATTCGGTAGTAGTAATCTCTGGATCTGACCGACCGGCACTTGCGAACAGCTTCTGCTTCGGGCGCCACGCGGCAAGAAAGACTGAGGAAAATGGCGTCGGCTGATGCCTTTATACCCGAAAAACTGCAGCTATGACGTCGGGTGAAGTGCGACACCAGCCAAAGCCAGACCCAGACTTTGGAATCCGGCCGACCGAAGGGCTGCCTGACGACAGGACAACCCATTTGTAAGGACTGCAGATGCATCCTTGAAGGACATCTTGCTGTTTGCAAACTTAACCACTCTCCAAAAATCCCACCCTCGACAAGGTTGCTGACAATTTGATTGGCTGGATATCCTCCTTCCATCCAACTGAGGCATATGCATAGCGTTGTGTGCTGGTACGAGTGACATTACTAGGGCTCACAGGTGCAGCTGCTCCTCCCACTCCTCCTTTGGAAATAAGTGCTGGCAGCTTTGCACCGAGGAAGTTAATTCAGCAATGATGACTTCCATAATAAAAAATATATGTTCCAAAGTGAATAAAGCACTAAAAAGTGCTCTGTAAATGTCCAATAAAAAGGCAAACCACGCAAGTCAGGAACAAACAAAAATAAAAACCAAGCAACACTTCAAGCAAAGCAAAAACCAAGAATATAAAATAAAAAATCTAAACTTATACGTGGAAACACCTGTTTAATAGGACAACAGAGAATCCCAACGACTAAGTGCCTTCACCATAGCAATGGCTTCAGAGTACTGTTGGGTGGTACAAACACTTAAATAACATTTACTTTGTACTAAAGTTTGTCATCTGTTTAAATGTAAATGTGCTGTGATGATGTCATTGAATGTTGACTGGCTGGGTAATAGAATTAGGTTATTTAAATGTGGTTTGTTTCAGATGGAAATATTCGAAAAGTCAGTGAGAAGGTTCAGCAGTCTGCAGTTGGACAATGCTTTTCTAAATAAATCTTTGGCAATGAAGCAGGTTCCGAAGGGTCTCCGAATATAGAGGTTAGTTCTCCTGCCTACAATGAACTTATTGAACTATTTCATAACATGGGTCTTGACATGCTTAAGATTATTATCAAACCTAATTCCACCAAGCTGGCGGCTTTGGAAGATGAATGAATTAAACACCATTCATCGTAGCATTGTCAACGACTTATTTAATGATTATTATAACAAGTACAATCAAATATTAAAAGATGTTGAAAATTTTGTGACAAATACTAAACGTAAAAAACTTGAGACCTCAATGACTATAAAAATGATTGTGCTTATCCCACTGGTCTGGTCTTGAAGGCTACTAAAAATGATTTTGGTGCTACTGGGGGACCCACACCTACAGAGACCTTTGATAACATTGAGGTTTCTGACTAACAATGAGCATTTTTTGGAGAAGAACGATGAGCCCAGAAGGTCAGAGAGATTAGCCCTGGCAAAGGCCTTAATCGACATGGATGCAGGAGGCCTAGCAGCTCCACGTGCAGGGGTGGAAATATCCAAAGGGATAGTATCGGATAAATCCTGTGAACCTGCAAGAGCAGGTGGGATTTCAGTAGCAGATTCAGCCAAGCTGGATGAGGCCTCTGTAAGTGGCAAGCTTTTGGCCGAAGGAAGAACCGTGGACTCTGTTTCAGCCGAAACAGAGACACTCGCCACCGGTTTCGGCCGAAACCGCGGACCGCGAGTGTCGGTCCTTTTCCTTGCGTTTTTTAGAAATTTGCGTAGTCGGAGTATCCGACGGCATAATGTAAGCAAAAGCGGAGCCGAAAAACTCTTCAGCAAATTCCGACCGGCGTCTAAGCGTCCGCCGGTTGAAAGAAGCACAGGCTAGACAAGCTGCTACGTCGTGGTCTGGGCCTAAGCAAGGTAAGCAGTAAGAGTGGAAATCTTTATGAGGTATTTGTTTCCCACAATTTAAACAGTTACTCACTTTTTCTGACATCGGCTGAGGCAAGAAAGAGTCCCCAACGGGGTACTTAGCTTTTCAGAAGTCTTCGGTACTTGTAGTAATCTCTGGTTCCGACCGGCACTTGCGAACAGCTTCTGCTTCGGGCGCCACGCGGCAAGAAAGACTGAGGAAAATGGCATCGGCTGATGCCTTTATACCCGAAGAACTGCCGCTATGACGTCGGGTGAAGTGCAACACCAGCCGAGGCCAGACCCAGACTTTGGAATCCGGACGACCGAAGGGCTGCCTGACGACAGGACAACCCATTTGTAAGGACTGCAGATGCATCCTTGAAGGACATCAAGGGGAAGAGGGCCCCACATTAAAACAAACTAAACAGTGGGAACAAATACAACAAGGGATACCATTACCAAAGCAACAGGGGCAGACTGCCGAATTAGATACATCTTTCGGTAGTGCTAATATGTATTCCGGTGATGAGGAGGTTGACTAATTCTTTTGTTGAACATGCTCTAACAAACGAAGCTCTGCAATGTGATATACTTACGAAGGACAAATTTACAGTGTATAACTACACCTCATAGACTTTTAACTAATTTTTACCACAATTTGTTAAGCAAGGGTACTACCTTTGTGCCTGAATTTTCCTTGGACATTGCCGATGTGTTGATTAATTTAAAATTGTATATTAAACAGCTTAATTAAAAGTTTTAAGGGGAATGTTTTAACTAAAGAAAAAGTTTTGATGCACAGAAGCAGTTTATTGCACCTCAGAATGTGGATTGTCAGTGTTCGAAAGGTTATGTGAGGTAGAACCAAGAAGAATTTTGAATAGTGACAACAGTAAAAAAAAGTACATGACAAATTTGTCTACTGAGGAGAGGAAGGCACTTTTGAGTTTATCTAAAAATCATGAAAAGCGGTTGATGAAACCAGACAAAGATGGAGGCATGGTAATTATGTCTCAATAGGACTGTCTTTAGGATGTGTGAAATATTAAATAATAAACCTACACTAGAGTTAGTATCAATGAGGTTAATAGGGCTTATTCAAAGACAGACTTATTCTTGTTAGATGCATTATTTCAAGGCACTTTGGACGAGGATGAAATACAGGCATCCGTTTCACACCCGGTAACCCGGTTATACCGGTTATGTTCGGTATACCCAAGACACACAAGTCTATTTCTAACCCTCCCTTTAGGCCTATTGTGGCAGCCAGAGGATCCAAAACTGAACCATTGGCAGCCCTTGTTGACTTGTGTACTAAAACAATGGGTGAATTTGGGCACATTTTGAGAGACTCTTGGCATTGCTTGGAAAGACATAGGGGTGTGGACTTATCAGTACCAGTTTCTTTCCTATTGATGTGATCAATCTTTTTACTACAATACTTCACAAAGAGGGTTTAGACTTCTTTAGGGAAGGTCTATTAAACAGTAAAACCTGTAGTAATAGGACTAAAATCAATTTATTGGTCGACTTAATGGAAATTGTCCCAAGGAATAATTTCTTGCTCTTCGAAGGGTAAATTTACCAACAAACAGCTGGCGTAGCTATGGGAGCAAAATGTGCCCCAGTTTTTGCCAATTTAGTACTCCTGTTTTGGGAAGAATGTTTTGTCTTCACCTCTAAGTTTATGTCCAAAATTCTGTTATACAACAGATTTTTGGACAATGTTCTCATTCTATGGAAGGGAAATGAACAGGAAGCCAATGAGCTCCTTGAGCTTGTCAACAGTCCACTTTTCTTTTCAGGTTTCCACACTCCTGGCATCCAAGTGAAATTAACTACTTGGATATTAATCTTAAATTTGATGGTACAGTTTTGGAAAATAGTATCCACAATTCAATGCTTCATTATACTAGCTGTCACCCTCACCATCAGAAGAAAAATATCATCAAGGGACAGATGGTTAGGCTGTCTAGGTTGGTGAGTAACCCGGACACATTCAAAACAAGAGTTGTTCCAACTTGTGGGTATGTTTCTTGACAGGGGTTATCCCTTAAAACTAATTTTGAGGATCAAGCATGAAATTGTGAAAAGGAACACCCTTTACCAACCTATTCTTGGTGCAGGGCTACCTGCGAAGTCTCTTCAAGATTCAGTTGACGGTCCTGCTGTAATGGTTCTTGGGTATAATCATCTTGCTCAGGATATTGTTTCGGTGTTCAACAATGCATGGCATTTGGGTCTTACAGACACATGCAAGGTAATTTTAGGACCTAAATCAAGGACAGTGTAAAGTCGTGGGAGGAATGTAAAAGATATTATGCAAAATCCCTCCAGTAAATCCTTGATCTCTAGGATGTACATATGTGGAGCGTGTAGGGCATGCAAGTACATCAATGATGGTCCTTGTGTGTCTGTCACTGGGTACAATCGTACATTAGCTTGCCCAGGTAGGTGCTGTTGCAACACTAATATATTAGTGTAAGTGGCAACTTGCAGCAGCTGCACAAATTTTTACATTGGTAAAACTGTATGTAAATTGAGGGAGAGAAAAGTTGCACTTGTCAGGGCCATCAGAATTAAAGATGCCCACAATGCATTGTATAGACAGTATAAACTCTGCTAATTTCAAAAAATATATATTTTTGTTATAGATAGGGGGGAAATGCAATGAAAGAGGGGGTGATTTAAAGCTTACGGTGGAATATTTGGAGACTATGTGGCAACTCAGATTAAATGTCACTCACCCACCGGGACTTAACAGTATTGCTATTCTCCCTATGCATAAAACTAAAGCAACTAACATCTGAAAGCATTTCACATTTCTGCACATAAAAAGGTTTTATACATTTCCAAGATCTGTGTCTTTTTGATAAAAGTTTAATTCAAGTATAGGTTTAATTTTTCAACATTTTAGTACAAAGTATTTTTATACATTTTAGATTTTGAGTAGACAATATGTTGTACTAAAGATAGTCATCTGTTTAAATTTAAATGTGCTGTGATGTCTTTGAATGTTGATTGGCTGGGTAATATAATTTTGTTATTTAAATGTTGTTTATACCACCCAACAGTACTCTGATGAAGCTATTGCTATGGTGAAAGCGCTTAGTCGTTGGGATTCTGTGTTGTGTCCTATTAAACCGGTGTTTCCACGTACAAGTTTGGATTTTTTTTATTTTATGTTCTTGGTTTTTGCTTCAAGTGATGCCTGGTTTTATTTCTTGGGTTTTACACTTTAACACTATCACTAGACACTTTGGGCTATGCAGTGACTAATCCTCAGATACACATGCATTTCTAGGATTTTAAGAAATTTAAAAATAGGAACTAGCTGGGCTTTAACGGTTTTAAGTGTTACTGCAACCATACTGAAATTGCCAACATTTCATTCACAATACATACACACCAAATTCTGCTAAATAGGAGAAGCAAAACAACATCTATGCAAGCTGTACTCCTGGCTTTGAATAATGTAAACATACGTGAGATGATTTGCTATGACTGTGTTACTTCAAGTAAAAGATCATTTTTGCATTTACCACTGGCACTACATGACAAAAAAAAATTGCGCCAGTACTCCCTCACCTCTCCTGAAGATACCAATCTGATGTAATTACTGAGTAATTAAAGATTTATGAAATGTTATGCACTCCAAAAAATAAGCATGCACACTCATGAGCCAAGTAGCTCAAGCAGGTCTGAGGCCACATGTACAGAGAAAGAAACCCTGGTGTGTGCTGTGTGCATCTGGTCTGCTCTGAAGGGACTTCTGACAAGGTTAGTGGAGATTACCATACGCCACACTGTGCAACATTACAGCAGTCTCCACAGGCCAGACAGTCTGCTATGCAGACCAATATGGAGTAACTAGCAAGGCCTTTTTTTGTTCATTCACCTTTTTGCTACTCCAGTTCCATTCAAGTGCACAGCTTTTTTTAAATGCTGTTAATCCTTGGGTAAAGTAGCAATTCACAGTACTCTGTATAATGTGACTTGAAATTAGAGCATGAGGATAGGTAGAGGGTGGACATTTCTTACAATACAATTGGTTGGAAGTGTGTGTTCTTTCTAAAAACTGGACTGTTGGGGGTCTTTAGATGCACACAAGTGCAAAAGGACAGCAGATGGGACAAAGGCTGCCAGAAAACGGTTAACTCGTGCACGCCAATGGAGCTCAGAAGTGTGCACAACTCCTTCACGCCAATGGAGCTCAGGAAGTTTGCACTAACTTCCGATGGGCAGAGCCCAAGCCTTTTGACAGAATCAAATTATGTCCTCACATTTCAAACAAATGTTCATATCTCTGGAACCACAGAGGTTATGGTATAAATGGCAAACTGTTCAGCACAGTTTTATATTTGTAGTATTGTTTAGGTTCCAGGTCAGAAACAGAATTTCACAGTAACAATTACACTTGTAATATTTTGCAAACTTACAATACCTCAGCAACCACTTGAGTTACACAAATACTGTAAAGCAGAATGAGAACATGAGGCTAAGCAGTTCTGTTACTTGGTTGTTGAGATTTAGAAAAATATGAATTACAGTTATATAAATTAATCATAAAACAGTTAATATCTATTTACTTGGACTAGACAAGAGGTCAAATGTTTATGCAGCTAAGTTTGCCACTGTGTAAATTTTAAGATGAAATCTCTTAAAACCTTGTATATAGCACGGTTTTGGAATTACTTATGCATATTTGAACAAGCAATATTTGATGCCTAGAGGCGTAACTGCAGATGCACCTGGAGGCTTCACTCTAATGTAATATGGGTTGCTGTATGCATGGGCATGCATGTGCAGAGGGGTACACCTGCACAACAATGCTCCTATTAGCATCACAACACCAACATAGCAAAACATAAAAACTTATCCAATCAGTGGCAGAAATACAGTCTTGTTCCTGGAAGGATCAAGGCCACAATACAATGACAAGTAATTTGCCCTACATATCGAAAATGCCTTTCAGTGGTTTTAGTGTACAATCCCACACTTTGCTCCAGCACATATTTTAAAAGCATTTTAAAAGAGTCCAGACATTTAAGCAACACAATATCCAATTCTGTGATGTTATGAAAGTTGGTATGTTTTGTACTGGTGCACAACTCTGAAAGCATTACTGCTAAGCATCTTAAAAAGATACAAGGCAAAGTTTGAAAAAAGTTAGTGTACAGTAGGTCTACAACATAATCAATACACTTAAGTGGCTTCACAACACTGAATAACCTTATGCTGAACTAAATATTAACCAGAATGAACTGCAGTGCTCCAACTGAAAAGAACTGTCCTCATAACATGTACCATGGAGACACTTCTGCTTTTAAGTGAAAATACATTGTGATTAAAGGTCCTTCTTCCCTGTGGTATAGTTGCTGAGACAATTACTTCACACCTACAGTACAAGCATACCAGACAATTTTACACGTCAGCACTACAAGCACTACAGGCTGCAAGTTAAACTACTAAACACTTAAAACAATGTAACAGAGTGATACTATTTGCAATATGAACCAAAGTTCACTGTTCAGTTAGAGAGGGAAGGGAATCTCCAACCACACTAAATATGATGCTGCTACCATCCACTGCTAATACACATGCTACATTTGACTAAAGAGATGCTGCTAAACCGTCTGCACATAAAGTGAACTTGATCCCTCATGTTCTGGTTACTTCTTGGCTGAAGCATGCATCTGTCTTGTATGCCGAGACACAATGAACCATTTACAAGATATCCCAACACCACACTCCTTGGAAGTTTAAATATTAGGCTCGGTGGTTAGTGTGCAAGTACCAGCCAAAAATTATAAAGCAGACATCAGCCTGGACTGGACACCCTACAGGATCAAAGACAAACCACAAACGTGTTAATAAAAAGGATGGAGAATGTGTACAAGAAACCTTCTGGATGCCTACTAATGTCCACCATGTCAACCATATCTTCACAGTGGTTAATGTCCAGGTAAGGAGAGACTGCAACAAAGGAGCTTTGTGAAAAAAAAGCACAAAAATCTGATGGAGAACCTCAGGATGCAGATGCCTTTTCACTTAAGCAAAGCAGTCCAGCTGAAATATACCAAGCATATAAAAAACAAGCAGAAGCTGGTATTCAGAAAGAACAGGATTATTACAGTGCAAATTCCATCAGCTGCAATGCATGAATGTTAAATGTTTACTGATAAGTAGGACAGTGTAAATTACTGCATAGCCCATACCTACAAAAAAGTAGGTCTCCACATCCATCTCCATATACAAGTCAGATTTCAAAATACATTATAGGTACTGATAATTTGTATGTGACCACCAGTACAAGTATGTTTATGGTTTTCTGCACAACCTTAAACTCATCTACCAGCATAGCCAGATGAACCAAAATGTAATCAAAGTATCATAAATATGTGGCAAGCAAAATCAGACAATCATTCTCACAGGAGTGGCTCATTTATTTTAAGTTACACACTTGACATACAGGTTAAGTATAACAAAAGGTCTCTGAAGATTTGAGGGGGGGCAGGACCTCCAGGAATCCAGCAGCATCGCCACCTAGAAGGAAGAGGAAATAATGTTCAGAAACAGGTAATGTAAACAAAGAATCTAGTACCATAAAGGACAACTTGGGCCCATTTAATCTGCATATCGCCCCGATTCAACTAATGTTCTAAGTTGGTCCTATGGCATATATTAATTGACATTTTTTTTTTTTAACTGTTGTGGCAGTGTCACTTGCCAGTGAAAGTGAATCCATGCTGATCAACATCCTTTACTATGTGCAGATCTCCTGGAAGTCAACAAGTATACCCAAATTTGAGGCACATTTCAACACACACCATGTGGCAGTGTACAATAAAGCACACACTTCTTTCCTCCTGGTCTTAACCCAGTTTTGAGATATTTGCAATGTTCAAGATGTTGGAAAAACTACCATACCAAGTCAAGCAATTCAAACAACCTCAGACCCCTGCAATGACATAAGCAAATGCTCATAAACCAAATATACAACTAAATTCAACGAACACAAAAGATGAACCTCTTGCCTCATAAGAGGAACTGGATCAAACACCAGGACCAATAAGATGCAAATCTGATTTAAAAGTTAAAAGTTCTGAAATGTTACTGGACATTAACTTACCCCTCATTCACCCTTTGGTCTTACACTCTCAAAGACTCCAGCTTCCCTCATGGCTTCAAATTCCTTCATGGCATCAAATCTTTTGTAGTAATCAGCATATGCCTTCTTTCTGGGTTCTGCTACACCAAACTACAAATAAAATTGAATGTTAAAACACCAACAGTGTCACAAAATATTCTGTAATATCTCACTGTGAACATAAATACATTAACTGTAGAGTTTGAGTCTGCTGTGTACAGCTTTAAACCAATAGAGAGCAACTAAGATTCCTTATTGCTGCACAATTGTAAATACTGCCCTCTACAGCAATGGGAAAAAACACACTTAGTCCACAAAATGGAAACCGTTGGAAGTCTCTGCATAGTTCTCCAAGATACAAAGTAGTGTTTCATAAGAGCATGAAGAGTGCCAAGGAGAAGAAAAAAGGAAGGAGAAAAGAAACCAATTCCTACAAACCTGAAAGGTTTTGCATTTTTGCCTTGGTAGCAGTGTCAAGCTCATTAGAGAAGAAATGAAACTTAACAGTTAGCCACGTCCTCTGAAATGCACACTGCATAAACTTGCCAAACGAGGGTGGGTAAACTGCAGTTTCTGATCTCAGTCTTGCATTCTAGGTCTTTTAGACTTTAAAATAAACACCTTTGATAAAAAGGGTACAGCTCAGTCCTGTGCACCTCAACTTTCCAGACTGCAGTCTACTAAGAGCCGACATATCTCCCCGGGCCTCTACTGAAAATGGACATATATTCAGCTAGACTAGCCCGGTCAACAAATGTAAAATAAATAAAATAAATAATACTGTCCTCCAAATGTTCTATATTTAGGAAAAACACCCAAAAAAACATTAAAGATTCACTAGCATATTTCAGTTTCCTATCAACCGATTTTAATGGCAATCCTGAAACAAAGACTCTTAAATTCTATTTAATTTATTCTTTGATCACGTTTGTCCAGTAAGCTATTAGCCCCTTTTCAAGGGAGACCTGAGGTGGTATTTATCCCACTAGGGGAATTTGGCCAAGGCATCACGGAACTTCCCTCCTCATTTTGATATGTGGGATTTTTTTTTTACATCCACCTGTACTATCACCAGCTCAAGCAGATTGGACCTTGGTTCATCCAAAACAAGACACACTCAAAAGTGCAGTATCCCCTCCCCCCATGCTGCACTGCAGTGTTGGCAAGTGGCGAAAAGTCCTGAGCTTTCACTAAAACATCTGCATTTTTATATTTACACATCCGCATATTTTTATGTCTAATGTTTGAGAATGCTATTTGGGACACTATCAAAATTCTGACAGTCCTGATAGGCTGAAAATTATCGGAAGTACCAAGATGAATCTACAGACATCAATGTTTCTATAAATGGCACCCCCCAAAACAATCCATGCATCTTAAGACATACCCAGAGATCACACACCAAGGAAAACAAAAAGTTATGTACTCACCATAACATTCGATGTATGTAGTCCATCTCGCCTCACATTCTTACCCGTGGGTTTGGAGCCAAACCTAGGCTCAGACTCGGCCATACTCTAGCTCGAAGTCTTTCAATTGGTTGGGCTAAGAATGTATCCCATGCTGCACTGCTCCGTTTCCCCAGATCTTGTTTGTTGCGAGCTAATCATTCACTCCTCCACATACAACATATAGAGAAGGAAGAACATACTAACCAGAAAGGAATTTGAAACCATACCTAACCCCTAGGTCCTCCATGATGGGGGTAAGTAAGAATGTGAGGCGAGATGGACTACATACATCGAATGTTATGGTGAGTACATGACTTCTTGATGTTACGTAGTCCAATCTCGCCTACATTCTTATGGAAAATACTCCTGAGCACTGTGGAACCAAAGGAAGACCTGCCTCTGTACACCAAATCGAACTTGTAGTGAGCAACAAAGGTGTGAAGAGATGCCCATGTAGCCGTAGCACAAACATCATCCATAGACAACCTGGCCTGAAAAGCTGTAAATGTAGACACAGATTGGGTAGAATGAGCCTTCACTCGAAATGGTAAATCCTTGCCCCTGAAGCATAAATGAATGAAATACAACTGGAAATCCATCTGGACAAAGTGACTTTGGAAACAGGAGACCCAATCCTGTTTTCTGAAAAGGAGACAAACTGATCCGATTTTCTGAGATCCTTCGTTCTATGTAAATAGAATCGGAATGGTCTGTGCACATCCAGCTGATGAAATCTAAATTCTGACTTGTTCTGAGAACTCTGGAAAGAATACAGGTAAGTTCAATGGATTGGTTTAGATTACAGACGGAAGCCACTTTCGGTAGGAAAAATAAGTTATGTACTCACCATAACATCTGAGTAGGTAACTTCATTTGTCAGCAACCTGTGGGTATCAGATCCGTCCTGGATCCGTGCCGGCAGCTTTCCAAGCTAGAGATCAGAGCTCCAAGCTCCTCCCCCTTACTCATAATACCGTGCTACCTCCCTCCAGTCCTCAGATCGAGTTTGCCTAATTACCAGACAACACCAAGACAAATACCTGAACATCCTAACCTGATGCATACCAGGACTGAATCATTCTATCATTCAGGTAACAAAAGCCAGGTTAGGGGGAAGGGGGGGGGGGTCGGTTGCTGACAAATGAAGTTACCTACTCAGATGGAACATTATGGTGAGTACATAAACGTCTTTATCTGAAGTAGTTAACTTCATTTGATCAGCAACCTGTGGGACAGAGTCCCTAGCTACCAAAAAACTTGGGAGGTCCTCAAGGAATATTCCGGAGCACTGCAGAGCCAAAGGCCACCCTCCCTCTGGATATCAGATCTAATTTATAGTACGAAATAAAGGTATGAGAAGAAGCCCAAGTAGGCGCAGAACAGATGTCATCAAGGGAACTCTTGACCAAAATGCAACAGAGGTAGCCATAGAACGGGTAGAATGAGCATGAGCACCCAAGGGCTCCGGCCGACCAGAAATTTTGTATGCGAGCAAAATGCAGTGAGATATCCATCTAGCTAGAGTCACCTTCGTGACTGGTTTACCCAAGAATGGCTTAGCAAAGGAAACAGAGCTGCTCCGACTTGCGAGAGGCAGCTGTTCTGTGCAAGTAAAAGCGCAATTGTCTATGCACATCTAATGAATGTAGTCTGTACTCCTCCTTGTTCTGATAGGGAAGAAAACAAGCAGATTAATGGCTTGGTTGATGTTAGCCTCGGAAGCCACTTTAGGTAAGAAGGAAGGATTAGTCCCGAGAGATACTCTGTCCTTATGGAAGACAAGATACGGTGGTTTAGTACAAAGGACCTGAAGCTCAGATACCCTTCTAGCTGAGGTAATCGCAATTAAGAAGGCAGTTTTCCAAGACAAGAACTTTAAACAGAAGCTGCAGGCTCAAAGGGTGCATCAGTTAGAGCCTGAAGAACTAAGGTTAACCCCATTCTTGACAGGAGGTCTTAAAAGAAAGGTGCCCTTTAAGAAAGTCTTACAGATCTTAGTGGAAACTAAAGGACCAAGATTGTCCACGATGTGGAAGTGGGAAATGGCCGCCATTTGAACCTTCACAGTAGAAGAACTGGCCCCTTGATGAAAAATGTGAGATAGAAATTCAAGTACTGCTGGAATGGGAGCCGTAAAAGGGTCCAAATTCCTACGCCAGGCCCAGATGGAAAAATGTTTCCATTTACTGTTGTAGACCTTCCTGGTAGAAGGCATATGTGCTGCCACCAGGATGGATTTAACTGCGGACGAGATAATGGGAGTCCTAGCCACTAATGGAACTGGATCAACCAAGCAGAGAGCTTGAGGTCGTCCAGATTCGGAGTTTTCAATCCCGAAGGATGAGAGATAAGATCCGGAATGGGATGGGATCCAAGATCCAAAGAGGAGCTATGAGATGAGACCGTAGGTACGGGAACCAGGTTTGACGAGGCCAGAATGGGTCTATGAGGATAACCTTGCTCCCCAACCGACGAGCTTTCTGAAAGAATTTTGTCATTAACGGGAGAGGAGGATAAGCAACTCGCTGCACTTTGTGTTCAAAGGTGATGCAAAGAGATCTCAGCAAGGTTGACCCCATTTGAGGAAGATCTGTTTTGCTACTAAGGGGTTCAGAGACCACTCGTAAGGAGAGAGGATAGCTCGACTTAGCTTGTCCGCTAAAATGTTGGGCAGACCCAGAATGTGCACTGCTAGCAGAAAACGGTTGGTGGATATCGCCCACTCCCAAACTCTCATGGCCTCTCAGCAAAGAGGGTAAGACCTGGTCCCCCCCTGTTTGTTGATGTACCAGACCACTGACATGTCAGTCTGAATTGCAATAGTCCCCGGAGGAAGAAGAGCATGGAGAGCTTGCAACGCTAGAAGCACTGCCCTCAACTTCAGAACATTGATATGCAGAACGGTCTGAGTCCATGTGCCTTGGACGGTTCTGCCCATGCAATGCCCCCCCACCCCAGACGAGAGGCATCTGTAGTCACCGTGGCTTGGGGTTGAGGCATCAAAAACTGCCGCCCTTCCCGAAGCTCTCTGAATGGAGCCACCAAAGTAGGGAGTCCCTGCAGACTCTGCTGAGGGGGACTCTGGGAGTCCAATGGATGTCGAAGGATGGACCACTGAAGAACCCTCATGTTCAAGCGGGCTAGGGGTGAAAGGTTGATAGCTGCTGCCATGGACCCTAGGGCTCTCAGGACTAATTCCGCTGGTGGGACCGGAGATTGCAGAAGTGCTAAGACGTGGAATTTTAACTTGCGGAGTCTGTCTGATGTCAAGAAGGCCTTAGACTTGAAGTGCGTCTATTCTAGCCCTAAGTAGTCCAGGACCTGAACAGGCTGAAGGGACGATTTTTGTAATTTATAGTGATCCCCAACTGGTGGGCCAAGAGCAGGAAGCAATCCCTGGCTGAGCATAGTAGATGCCTGGTGGGGGTGGCAAGGAGCCAGTAGTCCAGGTAAGGAAAAACCTGTATTCCCTGAAGCCTCAGGCGGGCTGCTACAACTACCATGACCTTGGTGAACACCCTGGGGGGCTGTGGCGAGGCCAAAAGGGAGGACCCTGAACTGATGATGACTGGCCCCCAACCGAAAGCAGAGAAACCTCCTGGATCGCCTGTCCATCAGAATGTGGTAGTACGCATCCTTGAGGTCTATGGAGCACATCCAGTCGTTCTCCTGCAGAAGGGGGACAATACATTGAAGAGTGACCATACGGAATTTCTCTTTGGCAATGAACAGGTTCAATGTAGACAGGTCGAAAACTGGTCTCAAGTCCCCAGTCTTTTTTGGCACCAAAAAGAACCTGGAGTAATTGCCCGACCCGGATTGGCCTGGGGGGGGGGGGTGCGCTGGATGCTCTTTTTCTTAGCAGCTTCTTTATTTCTAAAGTCGCCATCTCCCTCTGACTAGGTGAAACATCAGGGAGGTGCCTCAACTGAGGGGGAAGATTTATGAAGGGGATAGAGTAACCTCTGGATATTATTCGGAGCATCCAGAGATCTGTCGTGATGGACTCCCAATGTGCTAGGTGTTCCAAGAAACACCCCCCCGCCCCGACTGCCCCCAGACAGGAGCAGTCTGTCAACCCCTCAGGGTTGCTGCGCGGGTCAGTAAAAGGTTCCCTTGACCCAAAATTCTTCAGCCCCCCCCTCTGCCTCTGGGCCGGCATCCACCTTGTCCTCCCCTGCCTCTGAAGGACGACGGGTCCGGAGCATAACGGGACTGCTGAGATTTCCAGAACCACATCTTCTGTCCTCTATGGTTCCTAGAAAAGGGCCTTTGAGGAGCAGAGAAGCAGATTCCGACGGCAGACAGCGTCTTCCCGGTTTTCTCATTCTGGAGCAGTGTATCGGACAGTCTTGCCAAACAGCATAGAACCGTCAAAGGGAGCGTTCACAAAGGACGTCTTAAAGGAGTACAACGGGTTTCTTAAACGAATTCCTCAACTTCCCTAACTTTTTCCTCCCTATTTACACCTTCCTCCATAAAAGAACAACAAAGCATAATTTAAAACATTTAAATTCCCCTCACTTTTGTGAAAGAAGGCTACCTTAGCGTACAGGGATTATTTCCGTTTCAAAAGCATTCTCTCGCGTTTCAGTTAAGCTTGCACGAGTCCCCCAAATACTGACGTCATCGCAGCCAGGCAGTGGAAATCTTTTTTTTTTTTTTTTTAAGCAGTTCCCTCCCCCGAAGTGACATCACCATGACCGGCATCAAACAATCAAACCCACCCATTATGTGATGTCACCGCTGCCTTGTCCCTCCCCCAGCCTTGGAGTGCTGAAATAGAGCTGCAGGAGGTAGGGAAGTTCTTTTGCTGTTGCTGTTTCCAGTACGCCTTATTTTTCTAAAGGAGCCTGTTGCGGGAAGCTTTGCTGTTCTCTTATTTTCGTGGACCTGCTAAATTGGTAAGTCAACTTGTTTTTTTTCACTAAAGTTGCAGCAGAATTTATGTTTTCGACTTATTTTTGTGTGCAGTATTTAAAAAACATGTGCATAGCAGCTAGCGGCGTTATACGTTCATTGCTGTGTGTAGTACACAAGATAGTATAGATAGCTTCTGTCGGTATTGTGTTCCCCGATTGAATACTTTTTATAGTTTGTTTTTGAACAAATATTTTTTTTCTTGGTAAGATTTGCTGTTGGTTGTGTAACTTATTAAGTTGTGAAGAGCTCCTTTTTATAGAACACGTGGCTTACTCTATTATAGGCAAGTGCAAGTGGTAGGAATACGGCTGGTGTAAATCTCTCCGCATTGCATGCATTCTTACAGGTTATTTACCAGGTTAGGCTGACAGTAAAGCTTTAGTGTTTACCTGCATTTTTCAGAATTAATGAATCACGGAACCGTGGCCGTTAATATGTCACAAGTGGTAGGCATAAGCAGCAGGGAATTAACCGAATTCATCATAAGCACTGTTTGTGTAAATATTTGCACACACCTGTCGTAATCTTTGGAAAAAGTGATAAACAGCATACAGACAATAAACGGCAATCAAGTACAGGACGAGTGAGTTAGTTGCTGCTGGCTTGTGTAGAATGGGACCAGCTGATGCTGTGACTGTAATCTGCGAGTCTGTGAATGTGTGGGCGGCAGACTAGAGTTTGATTTATGTAATAATTAAGAAACAACTGTGATGATGTAACTGGCTTTATGCAGCCAAAACTGCATTATTGTTTCATGTCCAGTAAACAAACGGTAATGATAGATTATTACATTAAGAACGGGTTCGCCTTCTCCATCCCGCAACAGCAGCTAAACCCTGGCCTTTCTCCTCAAAGTCCCTAGCATTTTTGTCATCATAACGTTAATTTCCGTTTCATTCTGCTGCAAGCAGGCAGTCGGATCCGGGAAATGCCATCCCTCTAGCGAAAATCCTACCTTCTTGTGCCGGCTTGTTGATGCATATGTAGGTATGCAGGATGTTGAAACTTTTTTCTGAGAGGATTCTGTGTGTTTGTATAAAGCAAGGCCCTCTATTTCTAAGAATTTACATGGAAAAAAAAAGCCAAAATGTTGGTAATGCTTTTGAGACGTATTTAGACACAGAGGTCATTGCAGGGGAAATATCACTGATTTTTTTAAAGGAAAAGGTCTCTGATTTATGGTGTGATTTAATGAAAAATGATAAAGAAGTAACCATACTACAACTGCCAATAGTTTGAGGACATGATAGACATGTTCAGGAACAGAGCACTCCTTTTCATTGCTTTGGAACCATGTTTCTTTAACTACATATGCTGAAGTTGCAGGAGGGCCTCAAGTTTGGCCATTGTTTTGTTAAGATGCTTGGCACTGAATGAGACTTTACTAGGTGGGAATGTCCAGCAGACAGACTTTGCCTTAAAGGCACTATGGGGGCAACAGAATTAAAAACATTGGAAGCAGAGATGCACACAATCTCTGGCAAAGATTTGTCTCAAGCTGACACATACAGGATCCCCTTTGAATGACATCAGCTACATAGACAATTATTAGAGCCAGTAATCTTGGTTTTGAGTTTCAGAAATTATTCTCTGTGATTTCAAAACACCATTCAAGACCAATGTCTTTCCTGCCTCTGACGTGTATATATACATAACAAGATTAATTATATCCTTCTGCATGTCTGTCTGTGTAGAGCATCTAATTTAATTTATTCCCACATGGATATTGTGTCAAATGCCTGGGCTAGGTGAAGGTAGGCAGTGTGAACCATTTTACCCTTATCCATTGCTTGGTGGCCTTTTGAAAGAAGCCCACCAGGTTGAGTAGGTGAGAGCTGCCTTTGATGAAATCTGTCTGGGTTGGATCCAATGTCTGGAGGTTTCCTGTGTCGTTATTGATCATTTAGATGAGTCTTTCCATGGATTTGCATATGAGACTAGTCCGATGTATAGGTCCGTAGTTTCCAGTATCTGTAGATGGCCCCACCTTTGGGTAGGTTCATGGGTTCTTACTAGGCTATCTGCCCTAGGGCATTTATAAGCCTAGCCAGAATCTGTTTGGCTTTCGCCACCCATTCTAAATTTATTTTGCTATGCCCTTTTTCGAGGTTAGTATACTGTGCCTCTGTCTAACAGTCACACAGAAGTGATACCCGGGGTAAACATACGATCTCCCATCCACTCATCAAGATTCCTCTTGAAGAGAGTCTATGAGGGACTCTGCCTAACCTGGACTGGGATTTTATTCCAGAGTGAAGGGAGCCTCTGGCTTATGAATCTGTCCCTCCAGCATGTCCTATTTATTTCATTGCTGAGGTTCAAGTCTCTTGAGCGCATAGCACGATGGGATTTGGATTTTCTGAGGTGCAGCATGTCCATTAATTCCAGGTTGGGCATGGCTTTATACGTCAGGCACAGATCGCATCTGAACAGGCGGTATGCTACTGAGTAGAGCTGGCATTTCTTTAACCAGGCAGCATATGGCATCTGTTTGACCCTTACATCCTCTTGCTGAGGTACATTAGGGTTCTTTCCAGTTGCTGCAGGTCTCTGGTAAGGTACATCACAAAAGGGGCATTGTACTCAATTATGGGCCTCGTGAGGGATGAGTAAAGAGACACAATGACCTCCCCTGATCTAGATGTGAATCCCTTCTTGATTTGGTGTGCTATATAAAATGTTTTTCTAACCACTTTGGCCAGGTGGTTGTCAAATGAGAGATTGCTATCTACTTTTGTCCACAGGTCCGTAATTACTACTTCTGTACTTAATGGATTACGACCTATGTGGTAATTTGGGAAAAAGTGCCCACAAAGTGGATGACTATACACTTTTTGGCATTTAACTCGAGTCCATGGCTCTGGGACCAGTTGTCTGTTTCTATGAGGCCCTTTTGTAGGATGCTTGTGTAGGCTGGAGAGTCTATTATGGCGCCCAGTTTGCTGTCATCTGCGAATATGCTCATCCACAGTCCTTCCGTGTTGACCTGTACTTACGAGAAATATATACTGAACAAGAGAGGTCCCAGGACTGAGCCTTGTGGCACACCACTTGTAACTGGTTTGTAGTCTGACATAGCTACAGCAAATCTAACCATGTGGGTTCTGTCCTTGAGCCAGTTTGCAATCCATCTAGTGACATAGGGATTTATATTTAAGTTGGTGAGCTGGTCTATTATTCCCGGGTGGGTTCTTGTATCAAAGGTTTTTGCGAGGTCCAGGTAGGCTGTGTGGACCACCTTCCCCTCATCAATGGCCTTGGTGACTGTTTCAAAGAAATCTACCAGGCTTAAGAGGCAGGAACTGCCCTTAACAAAGCCGAACTAGGTAGGATCCAGTGTCTGTAGGTCCCCAATATCTTTATTTATGAGGTCCATGAGGATCCTTTCCATAGCTGCAGATCAAGCTAGTCAGGCTTATGGGGCGATAGTTTGCAGGATCCATTGAGGCACCACCTTCTTTATGGAGAGGGACCACTGTTGCTGTAGGCCACTCTTTGGGTACATATCCTGTAGTAAGGCTGAGATTGAACGGTAGTTTTATGTTTGGGTTTAGCTCTTCTTGGAGTTCATGTGGGACGCAGCCCGGGACACCGTCTGGTCCCATTGATGCTGTGTTTTTTGCTTTGGAGAGGCCGGCTCTTACCTAAGCATCTGAGATGTCAGGGGGGCATCACTCTGCTGGGATAGATATTTGTCCTTTTGGTGGGGGGGGGGGGGAATTTGTGCTGAGCCAGTCGGCTAGGATGTTGGGAATGTCTGTGGGTTCAGTGTATTTTTTGTCACTTTGGACTAATTCTGAGCATATCTGGGAAGTACCACCCAGGTTCCTGACATACCTAAACAAATCCTTGTGATTAGCCTTAGTGTCCTGTGCAATTTTTATCTTGAAGCTGGCCTTAGACAATGTTATGACTGCCAGTAGTTTTTTGCTAATACTGATGTGATGCCTTCCCTTTTTGGGATTTTGCTCTATCATTTAGTAGCTTCCTCCTTCTATTGTATAGTTTGTGGCTAGGGTCCACCAGACAGGACGTCTGCTTTTGGAGGATTGGGTCTTGGTTTTATTTGGGATCGCATGATCCATGCATTCCTGAAGGTGTTCATAGAATGCATTTATAAAGAATTCTGTGTTCTGGGCCGTATTTCCCACATGCCCGGGGTCTTCGAAGAATTCCACCTCGGTTTTCAGAAGTGTGAAATTTGCTTTAGAGAAGTTTTTCACTGTGGTTTTATGGGCGTGGGGTGGGGTCTGTATGTGAATATCCACTGAGATTAGTTTGTGGTCTGATCTTACCGATGAGGGATACACTTCTGGTCTGGAGCATAGGTTCCCCATGTTGGTCATGATCAGGCCCAGTATGTTTTGCCCTCTTGTGGGAGTGGTAACAAGTTGTTCCATAGCATTTTAGTTTATAAATTCTAGGAACCTTTGGGCTAGGGTGTTGGAGCTAGAGTAATGCTCCCAGTCTGTTTGGGTAGTTGAAGTCGCCCAATATGATGGTGTTTGTAGAGACCTTCATATTTTCCAGTGTTCTCACAAAGGCCGAGTGGGGTTCCTTGATTGGGGAGGGTGGTCTGTAGCAAGCTATAAACTGGAAGGCAGTTTTACCCACTGTTAGTTGCACATGGATAGTCTCTGATGCTTCGTGCTTTGCCACCAACCTGGAGGTGTGGGTATCTTACAAAATCGATACTCCCCCTCCTTTTGTGGTTATGTGCAAGTTTTGGGGCCGAAAAGCATGGTATGACATATAACCTGGTTGTCCTGGGGTGACAGGTGCAAGCCGTCCCTAGCAAAGCATCGTGGCTTGTCAAGCATATCATCCCAAGCTGACAGGCATTGGATCCCCTTTGAATGACACCAGTACTTAAGCCAATTGATCATCTTGTCTTCATATTGTGGCATCATTCTTGGTGAGGGTAAGATGCTACTCAAGGTCAGGGTCATACAGGCCTGTGCTACATGCTCGGAGAGGTCATTTGTCTATCTTCATGTAGTCCAGCGAGGTACATCTCGGGTCATTCACACCACCATGGACAATGACCAAGTCATATTTGTACTTGCCTTGGAGTGACCGGAGTGCTTGTGTTATGTGGCGGATCATAGCGCCCGATCGGCTGCTCACCGTGACCCTCTCCTTGTTCAGCCTGGTGAGCATGACTTCAGTGTGCCTGACACTGGCTTTGTGTGATGTGTTGCACGTGTTTTGTTTTGGGGTAGCGGTGGCTTGGGTTTCTGAAATTGAGGTCTTTGCTGCTTTGGCAGATCTTTATTTACAGCCTCCGAGTATGTCTTTGTGTGATTATTTGTTTGGTTTGCTGTCGTGGTAGGTCTATGAGACTGGAATTGTAGTGAGTGTGGTTTCCTCCTCCTCACTGGTTATGCCAGTACTGAGTTGACAGGGCTCAGCCTCCAGTTTGGCTATATGGTTGCATCTCTCACATGTGTTGGAATTTGTTGGGAGCAGGAGAGGGTTGTCTGTGTACATGAGGCAGTTGTAACATTGCCTCAAGATTCCAAGATTCACCAGCTGGACCGGAGAGGAGATTGACAACTGACCTTTGGACATGCTAGAATAATATTGGGAATTCCTTAATTGAAAACAAGGGCCAGTGGGGAGTGAGGGTGTAGTGCTTATAATTTTTACTGCTGACATATAATTGCTTTAGTGAGCAAGTGCCAGGTAACTTAAGTGCAATGTGTTACAGGTAACTTAAATGCAAAAATGACACTAACTTTATTTCAAGTGAAACAAAGAAATAAGTACAGTAAGCAATGCAGATATCACTAGTGATCCACAGAAGCTGTTTTCCCACGTATAAGGTGGAATTTATCGTTCCAGGGAAATAACAAGCAATCAACAAGCATATAAACAAAGCTAGATTCAAGTTACTACAAAGCAGTAATAAATACAATTCAATACTTTAGAGAATGCCTGGATTAGTGCTCAAGTTACACAAACAAAGCTAGATCCAGCAGGCCAGATTCAAGTCTATGCCACAGCAAACAAGGTGCACCAACTGCAGTAAGAAACAGTTCAGATATGCATGAAGCCCAAGTGTTTAAACCAAAAGGCTTAAAATGATTTACACCAAGCAGTAATAAATACAATTGAGTACTTTTAAGATGATGCAGAAGTAAAATAAAGTAGGTAGAAACACAAGTACAGTAAAAGCAGATGCATTTTTTTTTCTGAACAAGTGCTGAGATCAAAGAAGCAGATTTAAGTGCTGTAACTAGAAAACTGGCTAGTTATAAGAAAAAAAACTAAGCTAGAAGGCTTCCCTCCAGCAGCAAAGAAATTGGTGGCTCGGAAGCCTACAAATAGTCTACCACCTAACAGGAAAGTCAGGAAACGAGCTTAAAATTTTATTGTTTTCTGTTTCCCAGATGCTCTGACTGTTGCTGTTCACCATTCATTAGGCATGAAGCATGTTTGGAGACTACAGTTTAAATAGCTATCCAGAGACATGATCGTGTTTCATGATATTTAGAAGGCATCCTAGGGCCTATCAGTGCAGTGTGCTTTGCCGTGTAGAAGGCATTTACCACCTTTTCCCTGGTGACAGCTGGGGGAGATTGTAGGATAATAGGATCATAGAAGATTGCTAGGCTACCAACCTGGAAGTAATTCTAAGCCTTGCCATTTCAAGCCAATGTAATTTTTTATTTATTTTATTTTACATTTGTTAACTGAGATAGTCCGACTGGATATATGTCCATTTTCAGCTGAGGCCCGTGGAGAAAAGCTACCAAAGTAAAAAAAACATCAATACATATCTCAAAAACATCATTACATGTCACATATCTCAAACAGCGTAATGGAATATTTGGTGAAGAAACATTTAGACATTAATAGTATAGTTACAGAAGAATATCAAGACAATCCATACACATAACACTAGTAATACCATAGAGGTAGTAGGCAGTACCCAAGACTGCATTTAGGGATGACTGGCCATGTCAAGGAGGGTTGTGGATCCTATCTGTGGTATGAATTTATGGTGCCCCATCCACTGATCCAGGTAGTGTCATAGAGGTGCTCCATTTCACATGAATTGGTAGCCTGTTCCAAATATGTGGCATATTTAAGGCACGGGCATATTTAAGTCACTGGCTATAATTAACTTCCTGGAATGGGTAGCCCTAGACCCGTTTGAACATGCAGTAAGTTCATTAGATATGTGTCTTGGGCTGCTCGGCAAGCAAGGCATAAGTCTCCCCTAAAGTCTATACAATACGTAGTATAGCACAGTATTTTAAGTCAGTCCATGCAAGGCACATGCTGGAGTCCCTTTATCTTCTTTGTTAGAAAACTCTGAGGTCTCTCGAATGTCTTCAGGTGCTTAGTACGGTACATACCCAATTGGGCATTATACTCAATTATGGGCCAGATAAGTGCTGAGTACTGGTGGTGGCGGGGGTTATAACTTTTGCTCTTGAAGGGATGACTTAACTAATCACGTGAGCTATGTGTAAAGCTTCCCTACAATGGTAGACATGTGGTGGTCGAAGTAGAGGTTGCAGTCAACCTGTGATCCCAGGATCCTCAGTACTTTTTCATTTGGTGTGAAGGGACAGAGTTCCAAAGGGAATGATGCATTTCATCACATATCTCCTCTTCTTAAGGTGGTACATCCCTAAGCAATTTCTAGAAATGTTCTTTCTCTCCAGCCGTCTTCTAGGTCTTCAGCCTGGTCTCTACTTTGAAGTCTTCTATGCCAACTGCTTGCATCTGATTGTGGCAACCAGTGTTTTTTACTGTGGGCATACTGTCACTGGGGATGAATTTAGTCACTAATTCTACCCCATTGTCCTTTCCACAAGTCTACCCTAGTAATACATTAGCCACTGTTCTATGCAATCTTGTGACAATATCACATTGTGAACCATGTGTTGGCTACTATCGAGACAGTTGGCAGACCGAGGCCTCTCTGACTGTATTTCTACATCCCCACACATGTGGACCCAGGCAGTTGTCATACCCCAAATTGTGTCCTATGTACATTCAGGTCCACCATTATTAACACTAGTTACTGTTGCCACCTTTATAAAGCATGGCAATTACAATGAATGTGTGTCCTCTCATGCCAACCTCTGTTTCTCATTTATCTTGGGCAGCTATTTGTGGTTCCCCTGAGTTTCACATAATTTATGTTTTCACATCTGTTCTAAGTGTGTTACAAGCTTATAAATATGGCTCTTACAACTGTATGCATAACATAGGTTCATAGGTTTATACTAGGCTATCTTCCCTAAGGCATTTATAAGCCTAGCCCAAATTATTGTGGCTTACGCCACCCCTTATATGAAAAAATACTGTGCCCATTAGTTTGTTGTGCCTCTGTCCAGCAGTGACCCAGAGATGATTCCCGGGGTAAACCTACGATCTCCCATCCACAGGTCTAGATTTCTCTTGAAGAGAGTCAGCGAGGTGCTCTGCCTCACATGGACCGGGATTTTATTCCACAGCATAGGGAGTCTCTGAGTGATAAATCTATCCCTCCAGCATGTCCTATTTATATCCGTGCTAAGGTTTAAGTCGCTTGCTCTAGTGGTTTTGGTGGATTTGGATTTTTGAGGTGGAGCATGTCCATTAATTCCGGGTTGGACATGGCCTTGTATGTCAGGCACATGTCACCTCTGAGCAGACGGTATGCGACTGAATAGAGCTGGAGTTTCTTCAATCTGGCAGCATATGACAGATTTTGGAGTCCCTTTATCCTTTTGGTGAGGAACTTTTGGGGTCTCTCCAATTGCTGCAGATGTCGGGTGAGATACATCCCGAATGGGGCATTGTACTCGATCATTGGTCTGATAAGTGAAGAGTACAGGGAACAATGACCTCACTAGATCTGGATGTGAATCCCTTCATGATCAGGTGGGCAATGTAGAAGGTCTTTCTAACCACTTTAGCAATGTGAGTGTCAAAAGAAAGGCCACTGTCAACCTGGGTCCCCAGGTCCCTGATAACCTCTTCTGTGCTTAGTGGATTGCCACCTATATGGTAGCTTGGGGTTACCTTGTTTTTCCCGAAGGGTATGACTATACATTTTTGGCGTTTAACTTCAGGCCATGGCTCTGGCACCAGCTATCTGTTTCCGTGAGTCCTTCTGAAGGATATCCGTGTCCGATGCACTTTCCACTATGGCGCCCAGTTTGCAGTCATCTGCAAACTTTGTCAGCCAAAGTCCTCCCATGTTGGCCTGTACTTCTGAGAAGTAGATGCCAAACAATAGGGGCCAAGGACCGAGCCCTGTGGGACACCACTTGTGACCGGCTTGGAGTCTGACACAGCGCCAGCAACTCTAACCCTGTGGGTTCTGTCCTTAAGCCAGTTTGCAACCCATCTTGTGACATATGGGTTTACATTTAAGCTGGTAAGTTTTTCTACAATACCCGAGTGGGGTATTGTGTCGAAAGCCTTTGCAAGGTCAAGGTAGGCTGTATGGACTGCCTTTCCTCATCAATGGCCTTGGTGACTATTTCAAGAAGTCGACCAAGTTCAAAAGGCATGATCTTCCCTTGACAAAGCCAAACTGGGTCGGGTCCAATGTCTGCAAGTCCCCTATATCTTTGTTTATGAGCTCCATTATGATCCTCTCCATAGCTTTGCAGACTAGACTTGTTAAGCTTATGGGGCGTAATTACCAGGGTCCGTGAGGCGCCACCTTTGTGGAGTGGGACCACAGTTGCCGACGCCACTCCTTGGGCACGTATCCTGTGGTAAGGCTGAGATTAAACAGCTGCCTTATGTGCGGGTTTAATTCCTCATTTAGCTCGTAGCACACAGCCGGGGACACCATCCGTCCCATTGATGCTGTGTTTTTAGCTTTAGAGAGCAGCTTTCACCTGCGCATTTGAGATGTCCGGGAGGCTACACTCGGCTGGGATAGTTATCTCTCCTTTAGGGGAGAGGGGTGAAGTTTGCACTGAACCTGTCTGCCAGTATGTTGGCAATGTCTGTGGGTTCAGTGATTTTTGTATCATTTTGGACTAATTCTGAGCATATCTGTGAGTTTCCACCCAGGTTCCTAACATAGCTGAAAAAGGCCTTATGATTGTCCTTTGAATCCATGGCAATTTTTCTCTCAAAATTGGCCTTAGTTGATTTTATGAGTGCTCGTATTTTTTACTAATAATGATCAGGGTGACTTCCCTTTTATGGATTTTGTTCTATCATGTAATAGCTTTCTCCTCTTATTGTAAAGTTTGTTAATGGCTGGGGTCCACCAGACTGGACGCTTGCCCTTTGTGGAAAGAGTCTTGGTTTTATTTGGGATTGCCTGATCCATGCAGTCCTGGAGGTGTTCAAAGAAGGCATTTGTAAGGGCTTCCGCAGCTTGGGTTGTGGTTTCCTCTGACTCAGGGGCCTTGAAGGATACCACACCAGTCTTGAGTAGTGTGAAGTTTGCTTTAGAGAAGTTCTTCACTATGGTCTTTTGTTTGGGGTGGGGGGATGTGGATTTCCAGTGAGATTAGTTTATGATCAGATCTCACCAATGAGGGATATACTTCCGTGTGGAGCATTTTGTCCCCATGTTTGTGACAATGAGATCTAGTATATTTTCTCCTCTCGTGGGAACAGTAACTAGCTGTTCCATGGCATTTGAATTTATGAACTCCAGGAACCGTTGGGCTAGAAAGTTAGGGCTTGAGTAATGTTCCCAGTCTATATTCGGGTAGTTGAAGTCTCCCAATATGATGGTGTTTGGAGATACATTTATACCCTCCAGTGTCTTCAGGAAGGCTGTGTGGGGTTCCTGAGTTTGAGAGGGTGGCCTGTAGCATGCTACAATTTGTAGAGCAGTTTTGCCTATGGTTAGTTGCACCTGGATGGTTTCCAAGCTTCATGCGTTGCCACCAACCTGGAGGTGTGAGTATCCTTTATGAATATGGATACACCCTCCTTTTGTGGAGTGGTCCGGGTTTTGGGGCCGGAACGCATGATATGAGGTAAAACCTAATAGTGCCGGGTGCTCTCAGGAGCCTTGAACCAGGTTTCAGTTACAGCACAAACATCGATGTTCTCCATACTGAGAAGGGCCTAGAGTGCATTTTGAGATTTAGACTTCTGGCATTGAGCAGCATTACCCTCAATTTCTTCCCATTTTTGTTTTCTAGGGTGGTAGGTTTAGAATTTGAGCCTTGCCTAAAAAGGCACTATGGGGTGGCAAGAGCCTTAGCCAATATCCGGAATCCCAGGGTGACAGGTGCAAGCTGTCCCTTTGAAGCAGCGTGGCTTGTCAAGCATGTCATCCCAGGCAGACAGACACTGGATCCCCTTTGAATGACACCAGACATTAAGCCAATTGTTAAAGCTGATCATCTTGTCTCTATATTGTGGCATCATTCTTGGTGAAGGAAGGATACTGCTCAGGGTTAGGGTCATACCTGCCTGGGCTACATAATCAGAGAGCTCCTCTATGTCTCTTTTCATGTAGTCCAGGGAGGTACGCCTCAGGTCGTTCACACCAGCATGGACAATGACTGTGTCATATTTGTACTTGCCGTGGAGTGACCCGAGTGCTTGTGTTATGTGGCGGATTCTAGCGCCCGATAGGCAGCTTACTGTGACCCTCTCCTTGTTCAGCCTGGTGAGTGGGACGTCAGTGTGTCTGACTATGGAGTCACCTATGACAAGTATGTTTGGTGTTGTATTTGGCCTTAAGGGCTGTGACTGCTTTGCACACTGCTTTTGTGGTTTATGTGTTGCTTGTGGGTGTCTTGAGGTAGCAGTTGTTTGGGTGTCTGCTTTGGAGGCCTCTGCTGTTTAGGTAAATTTTTACTCAGAGCCTCAAAGTATGTCTTTGTGTGTTTATGTGTTTGATTCAGTGGAGTGGTAGCATTATGTGAGGCTGGTTTTGTGGTGTGTGTAGTTGCCTTCTCCTACTGTCTGGTCTTGCCAGTCCTGAGTTGAGAGAGCTCAGCCTCCAGTTTGGCTAAATAGCTGCATCTCTCGCAAGTATTTGTGTTATGTGGGAGGAGGAGAGGGTTGTCTGTGTACATGAGGCAGTTATAACATTGCCTCAAGATTCCCAGATTCACCAGCTGGACCGGAGAGGAGATTGACAACTGACCTTTGGACATGCTAGAATAATATTGGGAAATCCTTAATTGAAAACAAGGGCCAGTGGGGAGTGAGGGTGTAGTGCTTTTAATTTTTAGTGCTGACTTATATAATTGCTTTAGTGAGCAAGTGCCAGGTAGCTTGAGTGCAATGTGTTACAAGTAACTAAATGCAAAAACGACAAACAGTAACTTTCTTTCAAGTGAAACAAGGAAATAAGTACAGTAAGCAATGCAGATATCACTAGTTATCCACAGAAGCGCTGAGAAGTTGCGTATTAGGTGGAATTAGCTTCCAGGGAAATAACAAGCAAACAAACAAGCATATAATCGATCTCCACTGCAAAATTCATTTTCTTGAAGCTTGTTACATTAACTAAAACATTGGACTACTTATATAAAAAATGTTACATAATTTCAATTTGTGGTAAGGGAAGCTTGAGTCAGTTGGTGTACATGTTAAAATTGCTGCAGGTCAGCCTTGGCTTTAGGAAATACTGGATTTAACAATGGGTGCCAGCAGAGGTTCAAATGGTCATCTGCAACTAGATGAGGTGCTAAGTGCATTGGTTTCTGGCTAGGTATAGACTTTCATTGAATTTAATATCTTGGCATTTAAAATGTTCATTGTCTTCTGCATTTAAATGTGTTGCTTTCTACAGAATTCTGCTTAGTTGTGTAACTCACAGGTCAGACAAGCTGTTAGTGCAGCAATTCTTTAAATAATTGAATATTTTTAAGATTCTTTGTGTAGTTGGTGACATCAGGATTATAGATGTGTCAGTTTGCTATAGGTGACTTAAAATCCTGTTTTACAATTATAGATAATGGCAAGACTGCGGGTTCTGCTGTTCATTAGTCTGTTTCAAGCCAACTGTTTTTTGACTGAGTTACTCACATCAAAACTTACAAAGCATAGGGTGTTAGTGTTGTCATTTTATTTTGACAGCAGAGTCAATGAAGTAATCCCAAGGGTGTATTTTGTTAGCTATCCACTCATCAATCTTGCTATTGAAGAGTTAGTGAGAGGATCAGCCGATTGTAGTTATTGTTCCAAAGCATGGGGAGTGTGACAGTAAGCTATCCCTCCAGCAAGCTCAATTTCTTGTGGTGGTGAGGTTTATCTCGGAGCACATGGCTAGCATTGGCTCTGAGTTGGACATTGCTTTAACTTGGCCAGATATGACTGCTGAGTAAGCAATATGGCACAGAGTACAGTGGGAGCTTTGTCTGTTGAGCAGCATTGGAGATATGTTTCACGTAGGCTCTGTGAACCGATCCCTCAATTATGGCCTTTGGGACTGTCTCTAAGTCAAAAAGGCTTAGTAGTCATCTGCTTTGTCATGTCAACTAGTCCGGAGGTTCACTATGTCTTTGTTAATGAGTTTCATGATGCATTGTAAGTTTTGAAGAGCGATAATTAAAATCGTTGCAAATTTTTGAGCATTTATCCACTCATTCACAAAAGTTAGCAAATTACTAGAAAAACTGGCAGTGGAGTATGACTGTCATGTATGATGTGGTAACATAACTGAAAGATAAGTACAAGTCTAAGTTAAGAGATGCAATCAGAAATGTAATTGTTCTTGTTAGGCTAGATTGGAACTAATAATAATTGGTGCATTCAGGAGCAAGAGCAGACACTCCCAGCATAGGGGTAGTACAAAGAGTGCTTTTGTTTTGTACCTGTTGGAGAGTCATAATGTAGACTTTGCTTGCATGTAATGTTACGCTCGAAAACTACTTGCTGCCTTTGTTTGCTTCTAGGAGTGTTTATTAACTCTTGTGCCAGCTTGTAAGGACTGCCTAAGAGATGGCATGATTATAAGAGGCAGTCTGTCTTTATTCCAGGTTGTTGTGCCCTTTAAACAGTTCACCTACCGTGGTTCCCAACATTATGTTGTAGATTGTGTTTCTTAAACAGATTGTTTATTTAATTTTTATATTATCTTTTCAGTCGAAGATGCCATCTTTGAATCAACTGGTGGTAAAATGGCCTTGCCCACTGAGCATCATTCCCTCTTTTTTAAGCATTGCTGTTTGTATTAACATACATTCATCATGCTGTTCATATTTAACACAACATATTCCACTTAATTTTTTAAATTGATAGAAATGTGTACAGCTTATAAAAAAGCATTTGATTAAACACCTAGGTTTTATTGTAGAGCATTGTTGCTGGGGATATGTAAAATGATATTTAAAAGAAGCAGTTGGGTATTGGCAGGATTAAATAGAGTACAAGCATGTTTGTAGCGAAGTCACATGGGTAGTGATTGCTGTTTGTTACAGAGCAAGATCATGACTTCTAAAATACAAATTTGTGTATTGTGTACAGTTTCTCTTGGTAGACCTGGTATGATGTTGTAATGCCATGCCAGCTCTGTTGGCATAGAGGAATAAAACTTTGACTATGACCCAGGTTATAAGAATTCAGCCAGCAGCTGAGGTAAATGTAGTGGCTAATGAGGAGGAGGAGGATGATGAGGCATAACCTATGGTTATTCCTGGCAGATAATGTGGGCATATGCAGGGCCACAGTGGTTATAATTCCACATTGAAAACAAGGACCATACATGCAATGACTGTTCAGGCAATTGAAGAATGTGCCCCCATGTAATTGGGAGCAAAAGACCCTTGTATCACTGAAAACCCAGTAGGATGCTATCACTCTGAGCAGCAATGTAGAGCTACACCTGGATTATAGATATATTATATATTTTAGGAGGGTCTCTTGGTTAACTTGATTGTTACTTTTACTTTTATTTTTTGATAGATGTTACTAGTTTTTATTCTGTATTTAGTGGCTTATGATACATGTTTGCTTGTCTGTGTGACCTGTATAACCTGTGACTGCAAAGAAAATAATCTGAAGAATGAAATGTATGTTTAGTAGTAGCAAGGCTTCAAGATTTAGGAGGGCTGGTGGTATTCAATGCTTTCAAAAGTGACCCAGCTTTGAATGTCCATGTCCTTTGAGGGACCACATATCAATGCTGTAAATGGTAATGATGTGATTGCAGGCTGTAATGATGTGCGAAGCTTTGAATGTCCATGTCCTTTGAGGGACCACATATCAATGCTGTAAATGGTAATGATGTGATTGCAGGCTGTAATGATGTGCGAATGGGTTAGACTTGTATTCTACAGAAACCTATTCACACATTCAGAGTTCAGCACTTAGCATTGCTTTTTACCATTTAATGGGATTGTTATTGCAAACCAGTGACCCCCTGATGAGAACTTTGGGTGCCAAGATATTTAGTGCTTAATATTTAAATTTCTTGTGTCTTCTTTTCGTTTCATTTAATTAGCAGCTCAAATGAGCTGTTTAAAATGTCTTCATTGATTTCAATGCATTTATTTATTTATCTTATTTTACTTAACATGGTAATGCATTCATCACAAAGTACTAATTTTATAAAGGTTTACACCTAACCTCTTTTGTCAACAGTACTGTGGTTGGATATTGTGTCAAATGCCTGGGCTAGGTGAAGGTAGGCAGTGTCAACCATTTTACCCTTATCCATTGCTTGGTGCCCTTTTGAAAGAAGCCCACCAGGTTGAGTAGCTGAGAGCTGCCTATGATGAAATCTGTCTGGGTTGGTTCCAATGTCTGGCGGTTTCCTATGTCATTATTGATCATTTACATGAGTCTTTCCATGGATTTGCATATGAGACTAGTGAGATGTATAGGTCCGTAGTTTCCAGTATCTGTAGATGGACCCACCTTTGGGTCGGTTCATAGGTTCTTACTAGGCTATCTGCCCTAGGGCATTTATAAGCCTAGCAAGAATGTGTTTGGCTTTCGCCACCCATTTTAAATTTATTTTGCTATGCCCTTTTTTGAGGTTAGTACAGTGTGCCTCTGTCTAACAGTGACACAGAAGTGATACCCGGGGTAAACATATGATCTCCCGTCCACTCATCAAGATTCCTCTTGAAGAGTCAATGATTTTATTCCAGAGTGAAGGGAGCCTGGCTTATGAATCTGTCCCTCCAGCATGTCCTATTTCATTGCTGAGGTTCAAGTCTCTTGACCACATAGCACAATGTCAGATGGAAGGATGGATTTTGAGGTGCAGCATGTCCAAACCCTCTCAGTGGAAAACTGGTCTGAAGCCCAAATCTTTAAACCGAAAGGCTTAGAATGATTTACACCAAGCAGTAATAAATACAATTGAGTACTTTTTAAGGATGATGCAGAAGTAAAATAAAGTAGGTAGAAACAAGTACAGTAAAAGCAGATGAATTTTTTTTCTGAACAAGTGCTGAGATCAAAGAAGCAGATTTGAGTGCTGTAACTAGAAAACTGGCTAGTTATAAGAAAAAAAAACTAAGCTAGAAGGCTTCCCTCCAGCAGCAAAGAAATTGGTGGCTCAGAAGCCTACAAATAGTCTATACCACCTAACAGGAAAGTCAGGAAACGAGCTTAAAATTTTATTGTTTTCTGTTTCCCAGATGCTCTGACTGTTGCTGTTCACCATTCATTAGGCATGAAGCATGTTTGGAGACTACAGTTTAAATAGCTATCCAGAGACATGATCATGTTTCATGATATTTAGAAGGCATCCTAGGGCCTATCAGTGCAGTGTGCTTTGCCTTATAGAAGGCATTGAGAACCTTTTCCCTGGTGATAGCAGGGGGGTGGGGGGTTGTACGATAATAGGATCATAGAAGATTACTAGGCTATCAACCTGGAAGTAATTCTAAGCCTTGCCATTTCAAGCCAATGTAATACCATAGAGGTAGTAGTAAATACCCAAGACTGCATTTAGGGATGACTGGCCATGTCAAGGAGGGTTGTGGATTCTATCTATGGCATGAATTTATGGTGCCCCATCCACTGATCCAGGTAGTGTCATAGAGTTTCCCCATTTCACATGAATTAGTAGCCTGTTCCAAATATGTGGCATATTTAGGGCACAGCCATATTTAAGTCACAGGCTATAATTAACTTCCTGGAATGAGTAGCCCTAGACCCGTTTGAACATGCAGTAAGTTCATTAGATATGTGTCTGGGGCTGCTCTGCAAGCAAGGCATAAGTCTCCCCTAAGAAGTCTATACAATACGAAGTATAGCACAGGGATTTAAGTCAGTAGTCAGTCCATGTAAGGCACATGCTGGAGGCCCTTTATCTTCTTTGTTAGAAAACTCTGAGGTCTCTCAAATGTCTTCAGGTGCTTATTACGGTACATACCCAATTGGGCATTATACTCAATTATGGGCCAGATAAGTGCTGAGTACTGGTGGTGGCTAAAACTTTTGCTCTTGAGGGGATGACTTCACTAATCACGTGAGCTGTGTGTAAAGCTTCCCTTACAATGGTAGACCTGTGGTGGTCGAAGTAAAGGTTGCAGTCAACCTGTGATCCCAGGTTCCTCAGTACTTTTTCATTTGGTGTGAACGGACATAGTGCCAAAGGGAATGATGCATTTCATCATAAAATCTCCTCTTCTTGAGGTGCTACATCCCTAAGCAATTTCTAGAAATGTTCTTTCTCTCCAGCCGTCTTCTCGGTCTTCAGCCTTGTCTCTACTTTGAAGTCTTCTATGACAACTGCTTGCATCTGATTGTGGCAACCAGTGTTTTTTACTGTGGGCATACTGTCACTGGGGATGAATTTAGTCACTGATTCAACCCCATTGTCCTTTCCACAAGTCTATCCTAGTTATACGTTAGCCACTGTTCTATGCAATCTTGTGACATCACATTGTGAACCATTTGTTGGCTACTATCAAGACAGTTGGCAGACAGAGGCCTCTGACTGTATTTTTACATCCCCACACATGTGGACACAGGCAGTTCTACCCAAAATTGTGTCCTATGTACATTCAGGTCCACCATTATCAACACTACTGTTGATTACTGTTACTGGGTACTGTTGTCCACCTTTATAAAGCATGGCAATTACAATGAATGTGTGTCCTCTCATGCCAACCTCTGTTTCTCAATTCTCTTGGGCAGCTATTAGTGGTTCCCCTGAGTTTCACAGAATTTATTTTTTCACATCTGTTCGAAGTGTGTTACAAGTTTATAAATATGGCTATTACAACTGTATGCATAACTTTATTCTCTTCTGCAGATGTCAATCTCCACTGCAAAATTCATTTTCTTGAAGCTTGTTACATTAACTAAAACATTGGACTACTTAAATAAAAAATGTTACATAATTTCAATTTGTGGTAAGGGAAGCTTGAGTCAGTTGGTGTACATGTTAAAATTGCTGCAGGTCAGCCTTGGCTTTAAGGAAATACTGGATTTAACAATGGGTGCCAGCAGAGGTTCAAATGGTCATCTGCAACTAGATGAGGTGCTAAGTGCATTGGTTTCTGGCTAGGTATAGACTTTCATTGAATTTAATATCTTGGCATTTCAAATGTTCATTGTCTTCTGCATTTAAATGTATGTATTTATATGAATGTACAAGGCCTGGCTTACTGGTTTGGGGGTGGGTATGCTGTTTTATGAAACAATGTGTGTGTTGCTTTCTACAGAATTCTGCTTAGTTGTGGAACTCGCAGGTCAGACAAGCTGTTAGTGCAGCATTTATTTAATGAAATTAATACTGTTTCTTAAGATTACAACTTTTTGTAGTTGGTGACAGCAGGATTATAGATGAGTATCACTTTGCTATAGGTGACTTAAAATTATGTTTTACAATTATAGATAATGTCAAGACTCTGCTGGTTCAGCTGTTCATTAGTCTGTTTCAAGCCAACTGTTTTTTGACTGAGTTACTCACATCTTCTCCTTACTGATTGAGTCTGTTACAGAACAACTGCATAATGTAATATAATGGATCCCTAATCAACACGTTATGTGCAGTAATTATCTCCTGTATCTGAGCATGCATACCTTGGCAGTAATGAAAGGAAGGTCATTATCAGATTAGCAATACTTGTAGTTATAACATAGCAGTTGCTCATTATCACTTTTCTGGGAAAAGTAGCAGCTGCTGTCAGTGTTTCTCACTTCAGTAGAAGTCGTTATCACTTAGATCAATGCACAAGCCAGGTTGTGTTTTTTTTCTCTGCTTGGAGTCCTTGCAAGTCACCCCCCCCCCCCATTCTTCAACTTCCTACCCTCCTCCACTGGCATACATTGTCTATAGTTCCTTTAGAGGGAATTTACATGTGCCCTTTCTGTGCATACATTGGCTGTAGTGCATTTAGTGTTTACATGTGTCCTTTCTGTGCACCCTTGCCAGTTACCAGCAGAGCCCTTATGCACCAAGGCCAAGAAGGTTCATCTTCAGAGATTTGTGACAATTGCACTTGTGTTGGTGTGTGCATCGACACATCCCTGCAAAACTGTTTTGGAATAGGGTGTTAGTGTTTTCACTTTATTTTAACAGCAGAGTCAAGGAAGTAATCCCAAGGGTGTATTTTGTTAGCTATGCACTCATCAAGCTTGCTATTGAAGAGTTAGTGAGGGGCTCAGCCTATTGTAGTTAGTTTTGTTCCAAAGCATGGGGAGTCTGACAGTAAGCTATCCCTCCAGCAAGCTTGATTTCTTGTTGTGGTGAGGTTTATCGCACTAGAGCACATGGCTAGCAGTGACTCTGACTTGGAATGTGTCCATTTTTGAGTTGGACATTGCTTTATAGGTTCATAGGTTTATACTAGGCTATCTGCCCTAAGGCAGTTATAAGCCTAGCCCAAAGTTTTGTGGCTTACACCACCCCTTATATCAAAATACTGTGCCCATTAGTTTGTTGTGCCTCTGTCCAGCAGTGACACAGATGATTCCCGGGGTAAACCGACGATCTCCCATCCACAGGTCAAGATTTCTCTTGAACAGAGCCAGCAAGGTGCTCTGCCTCACATGGACCGGGATTTTATTCCACAGCATAGGTGGTCTCTGACTGATAAATCTATCCCTCCAGCACATCCTATTTATATCCGTGATAAGGTTTAAGTCGCTTGCTATAGTGGTTCTGGTGGATTGGGATTTTTTGAGGTGGAACATGTCCATTAATTCCGGTTTTGACATGGCCTTGTATGACAGGCCTACGTCACCTCTGAGCAGACGGTATGCGACTGAATACAGCTGGAGTTTCTTCAATCTGGCAGCATATGACAGATTTTTGATTCCCTTTATCCTTTTGGTGAGGAACTTTTGTGGTCTCCAATTGCTGCAGGTGTCTGGTGAGATACATCCCGAATGGGGCATTGTACTCTATCAAAGTGAAGAGTACAGGGGAACAATGACCTCATCTGGATGTGAATCCCTTCATGATCAGGTGGGCAATGTAGAAGGTCTTTCTAACCACTTTAGCAATGTGAGTGTCAAAAAGGCCACTGTCAACATGGGTCCCCAGGTCCCTGATAACCTCTTCTGTACTTGGTGGATTACCACCTATATGGTAGCTTGGGGTTACCTTGTTTTTCCCGAAGGGTATGACTATACATTTTTTGGAGTTTAACTTCAGGCCATGCTCTGGCACCAGCTATCAGTGTCCATGAGTCCCCTCTGAAGGATATCCATGTCCGAAGCACTTTCCACTATTGCAGTCATCTGCAAACTCTGTCAGCCAAAGTCCTCCTATGTTGGCCTCTACTTCTGAGAAGTAGATGCCGAACAATAGGGGGCCAAGGACCGAGCCCTGTGGAAGACCTGTACAATATTAACTGGTGACAGAAGGGTTTTGTTTGGGGAGAGACATGAGTAATGCTGCAGTAAACAGTGTGCACTGAAAGACTAGTGAGGAATGTGCATCATTTTCTGTACTGTTCAACAAGGCTGAGATTTCTGTAGTGGTAAGTATTGACTTGATTTAATGTTAAGTGTTTGAATGGTTTTGTGGTTAGGTAGTCAGTGCAGGTATTCTGGATTACAGCATGTGTTCAGTGATGGTACAGTGATGTGGCCATTCATATTCCCTTCCAAGGGAAGAAAAAAGGTGGAATTGGCACATATCCTGTTAGCTGCTGAGTAACGTGTAGAAATGTTAAAAAATGCAATGCTAATGGACCTAATGTTCAGATACTGACAGTGACAGAATGTTAAACATGGAAATGTGAATGGAGCATCATCCATTGAACCAAGTAGTGTTCAATCTGCTGTCCCAAACAGGATCTTTATTATGACAGCCTGCTATGCAGGATAAATTTCAAAGGTAGTTATCTTTGACTTGCAGGTACAAGTATATGAAGAAGTAGTCAAGCTTCATAGAAATGACTGCAGTGGAAAGGAATACAGTAGCGCCAAACCAACTTCCGTAAAAGAAAGGAATCGGTGTGGGAGTGCAAGCGGTTAGTGGAACAGAATTCTAAACCATGGAAGATGAAGGATGCAGCTGTACAGTTCCCTGAGGATGCAGTGTCATTGCTGATGGACCACACATACAGCAGGAAATCCAAACTTGTTCAGACTGAAGTGACTGAGTCGGCAACACCAGAAGATCAGGTTTCAAATGATGACATTGGGTGTAGAGTGAGTGTCAACACAGGTGTTCATCAGGAGGCTGATACCTGCAGTGAAGTAGCCACATCTAGCTGCAGTGCCTACATGTCTCTTCACATGCAGGCTTGCAGCACTCCAATCAAGCTCACTCCAGATAATGCATAACACAAGCTTGCATAGTGAGTCTTCAGTTTCTCAGACAAATGAGACGGAAAAGGATCCCAACTGGAGCTACCTTTCTGAAAGTCTGACTACCACTGACATGGACGACACAGTGGTGGAAGAGGATGAAGATGATAAGTGAACCAAAGTTCATTGTTTTCGAGTCTTGCCTTGATTCACTGCTCTTAAAATTGACCTGCCCAGAATGCCGAAGTCCTGCTTCCGAAGTGGAAAAGAAAACCAAGTTAGGGTCTTATGTATCTGTGAAGGTATGCTGCATTAGTGGACATGCATTTCTTCAGTGGGAAAGTCAACCAGTTATAGGCAGAATGCCTGCTGGGAACTTACTACTGGCATCTTCTCTTCTATTCAGCGGTAGTACATATGCACATATTGCGCGTTTCTGTGCATATTTAGGGCTGGAGTTTATTAGTGAGACAACCTTCTACACCATTCAAAGGAAATATTTGTTCCCAGTAATGCAGCATACCTGGATACAACATCAGAATCGTATGCTGGCAGATAGTCAGGGGAAGGAAATCCGGTTAGGTGGTGATGGGCGGTGCGATAGTCCAGGATATTCAGCCAAATACTGCTGCTATAGCATGATGGACCTGGATTCTGGACGTATCATCGATTTTTTCCCTTGAGCAAGTTTGCACCGGGGTATCTTCAGTGGCACTTGAGAAGAAAGCTTTCAAGAAGTGCCTGTCAAACTTGCTGTCAAGATAAGTCTTGTGGCAACCGACCGACATCCGGGCATTAGATTTGTGATGAGCAAAGAATTCCCAGCGGTGGATCACCAGTTTGATGTATGGCATATGGCCAAAAGCTTGACAAAGAAAATTGCAGAAGTTGGCAAAAGGAGAGTAAACAGAGTTGCTACAGTGGTGCCACAGTGTCTCCAATCACCTATGGTGGTGTGCTGAAACATGCGAAGGTGATGAAGTTGTACTACAGGAGAAGTGGTTGTCATTGCTTTACCATGTAACAGACAGACACAGCTGGAGTGGTACAACAAAGGTTTCATGTTGCGGTCATGAAATGCCAGTGGACAAAGGAGATGAGAAGAAGTGGATGGATGAAGAAGATGCATGCTACAGTGCACTGAAGAGGATAGTTGCCAACAAATTTTTTATTAAAGATTTAAAGCAGGTGACCAAGTTCTGCCACACCGGCAACCTAGAGGTGTTCCATGCATTACTGTGCAAATACTGCCCAAAGTTTGAGCATTTCAGTTTTGCAGGGATGAAGGCACGAATAATTTTGGCCATTCTTGATCACAATGAAAATCTGAATCGTGAACAAGCAGTGGTCAGATTCCCTACTAGAAACTCTGCAGCAAAGGGAGAGCTTAGATACAACATGGTGTATCCGAAGGCAAAGCAGGACTGGGTAGCGAAGCCAATTTTTCAGAAAAGAAAGTTTGACTACATCTATGACCTGATGATGGACGTCATAAAAGCCAAAAGAGGCTTATTGGAAATTCAGCCCATGTCCGCACCTGCTATTCCAAAGAATATAGCTCGGTGTAACGCCCTGAGAAGGCACTGGTAATTCAAAACACATTTCTAGGTTTGGAAAAAGTAAAGAGAACCCTGGTTAATATATTAAGTATAACCAACGTGCTGGGTAAGTACCTTTGGAATCAAATGTCTTCATACGGTGCAACTATTTTACTGGTTTCTTCTTAATCTGGTGTATGAATGCATTTTGCTATCGGAGTGCATTATATGTAAGTGTGTGACTCAAAGTTGACATTTAAACAGTGCCAGCAAGGTTCAGCAGTGTAGTGACGTCCTATGATCTGATGTAATGTCCATCATGGCCTTACTTGCATGGTTGTTCTTTGTTTTCGCAATCAACCAGAGGTGTTTGTCCAGGAAACACAGGTAGATCACCCCAAGGTAAAATGACCATTATACCGGCAATGTAATGTCGCTTGAAAACCAGTCCTTTCTGGTGCTGAGACAGGAGTCTCATATGTGTTGTAGAAATTGGATAATCAAGGACATTGTGCAGGTCATAGTCATTCACCTAGCAAGGTAAGCTGAGCACAACATGCAGACCATGAACCTCCTCACTTAGAGGAATGTCAGAGCTTGCGTAGAACGGGTCAGTATGAAATGGTGGCAGTGACCGCTTTCAATTCTTATACAACAGATGTGCTTGATTCAATATGCTTCTTCTGCACAGCCTGTCAGGTGCAGACACTGCTTATTGACTATTCCTGGTACTACCTATTCCAGAACTGGTCACACACCCGATCCCTTTGGAACACTGCTCAGTGGTCTTCCATAGAAAGTGTTTTCCATGCTTGCACTTAACGGTGTTCTATGCATTTGTTAGAGTGACCTCACACAGTACTGCAGCCTTACATGCGGGTAAGTTTGTGATCCCATAGTGTATGCTAATGCTATACAATAGTTCAGTATGCTGAACCCAGTGAGGTCCATGCTTCTACACTGGCTTGCAAATAATGAAAATCAACCATAAATGGCTGGAGTCCTTGGGGTCAGTCTAATCTGGAACTGTGGCAAAGTCATTTTTTGGAATGAAGACAGACAGATCCGTCATTGCCTGTTTGACAGGAACAAAGTAGAAATTAGCATTTGCCATTCAGTTACACATATTGCGAGCAAAACCACCCAATGAGGTGGTCAGACATAAATATGATTTCTGGTGCCCAACTAGTGTACTGAGTGGGACAACAAAGTCCATGTGCCAGGTTATAGTACTGAAATACCTTGGCAGAAGGACAATACAGCACCAAGACCATGTTGCATCTGACTTGCAGGCAAGGCTGACATATGACTGGTGAGTTTGAAGCTGAAGTAACATTGTCATCCAGTCCATTGAGGACAGAAGATGAACTAGATTCAGAGATTATCATCTACAAACATTGCCATCATAATAACCTACTTTAGACGTATTACTTAACTAGAAATAGCAGCAACATGTTTAGGTGTGCACAGTGTGTGTGTGTGACAAAATTATATAATGCAATTACTTAAGCTCTGCTTCCAATCAGTTGTGTCTCAATTGTAATTGTCTGACCATGAACTGTGAGTCCCGGTTTGGGAACATTACTAAACCATTGTACAAAAAACCTTGTCTTGTGTTGGACCATCTGCGTCTCCCTCTTTGGGAACATTAATAAAACAGTGTGCTAAATGCATTGTCATATATTTTCTAATGTTCTATAACTTGTGTAATCCATGTAATGTAATACAACTTAAGTAATCTATGTAATTTCTTCTGTTGGATATTTTCTCCCTGCTGTGTGTGTCCCTGGTTGTGTG